>NW_012115799.1:3607865-3608176 GCF_000951035.1 Colobus angolensis palliatus | reverse complement strand
GGGACTAGAGTACAGGAGACTAGCAAGAAGGGCTATGAGGAGGGCGAGGGGGGAAGATAGGAGGGCACTGGGAAAGGGGTGCCTGACGAACAGGGGGGCGGCACACAGACAGTCTGGTAGTAACAGAGGAAGAGCTGGGCAGAAAGTTCCTTGGGGTAGGGTACTGGGAAGGGGAGACATCAGTCAGCTTGGGCAAACGGGTAGGGCGGAAAATCAAACAAGATGGACGGCCCTGGAGAGGAGGCTGAGGGCAGGAAGTTTGAGGAGTAACGGGGGGAAGGAGGGCTGGAAGACGAAAGCGGGAAGGAACA
>NW_012115799.1:3607438-3607815 GCF_000951035.1 Colobus angolensis palliatus | reverse complement strand
CCAGTGAGGACACTAAAGACCAGAGAGGGAAGGACCATAGGCAGGCAGTGGGTGGGTAAGCAGGCGGGACAAGAACTTGGACCAAAAAGAGGGGGCAGGTGGGAGAGGCCACAAAATGGCACAAAGCGCTAACCAGCACCATTGCCTCCTCCAGTGTCTCTGGACAGGATCTTGTAGGGGATGTCTCGAGAAGAGCTGTAGTTTTTGTAGCTTACCTTTTGGTCCCTGTGCTCCCTTGGTTTGATGACTTAATCTTCACTGGAACCAGACACACAGGGTCCCAGCTGGCAGGATGACTGCCCACTCCTGAGCACCTAGTGACTAGATTTGGACTTCCTTGCTCACTACCTGAGATGCCTAACTCCATCAGATGATGA
>NW_012115799.1:3606654-3607388 GCF_000951035.1 Colobus angolensis palliatus | reverse complement strand
AATTGTACTTTGAGTTCTAGGGTACATGTGCACAACGTGCAGGTTTCTTACATATGTATACATGTGCCATGTTTGTTTACTGTACCCATTAATTGATCATTTACATTAGGTTTTTCTCCTAATGCTGTCCCTCTCCCAGCCCCTCACCCCACGGCAGGCTCCAGTGTGTGATGTTCCCCGCCTTGTGTCCAAGGGTTCTCATTGCTCAGTTCCCACCTATGAGTGAGAACATGTAGTATTTGGTTTTCTGTCCTTGCGACAGTTTGCTCAGAATGATGATTTCCAGCTTCATCCATGCTGCTACAAAGGACATGAACTCACCCTTTTTTATGGCTGCATAGTATTCCATGGTGTATATGTGCCACATTTTCTTAATCCAGTCTATCACTGATGGACATTTGGGTTGATTCCAAGTCTTTGCTATTGTGAATAGTGCCGCAATAAACATACGTGTGCATGTATCTTTATAGCAGCAGGATTTATAATCCTTTGGGTATATACCCAGTAATGGGATGGCTGACTCAAATGGTATTTCTAGCTCTAGATCCTTGAGGAATCTCCACACTTGTCTTCCACAATGGTTGAACTAGTTTACACTCCCACCAACAATGTAAAAGTGTCCTATTTCTCCACATCCTCTCCAGCACCTGTTGTTTCCCAACTTTTTAATGACCGCCATTCTAACTGGTGTGAGATGGTATCTCGTTGTGGTTTTGATTTGCATTTCTCTGATG
>NW_012115799.1:3603503-3604460 GCF_000951035.1 Colobus angolensis palliatus | reverse complement strand
AGTTTATTTGCATAAAAGTGCTTATAATATTCTGTGATGGTAGTTTGTATTTCTGTGGGACTGGTGGTGATATCCCCTTTATCATTTTTTATTGCGTGTATTTTATTCTTCTCTATTTTCTTCTTTATTAGTCTTGCTAGCAATCTATCCATTTTGTTGATCTTTTCAAAAAAGTAGCTCCTGGATTCATTGACTTTTTGAAGGGTTTTTTTTTATGTGTGTGTGTCTCTATCTCCCTCAGTTCTGCTCTGATCTTAGTTATTTCTTGCCTTCTGCTAGCTTTTGAATTTGTTTCCTCTTGCTTCTCTAGTTCTTTTAATTGTGATGTTAGGGTATCAACTTTAGATCTTTCCTGCTTTCTCTTGTGGGCATTCAGTGCTACAAATTCCCCTCTACGCACTGCTGTAAATGTGTCCCAGAGATCCTAGTACACTGTGTCTTTGTTCTCATTGGCTTCAAAGAACATCTTTATTTCTGCCTTCATTTTGTTATTTATCCAGTAGTCATTAAGGAGCAGGTTGTTCAGTTTCCATGTAGTTGTGCAGTTTTGAGTGAGTTTCTTAATCCTGGGTTCTAACTTGATTGCACTGTGGTCTGAGAGACAGTTTGTTGTGATTTCTGTTCTTTTACATTTGCTGAGGAGTGCTTTACCTCCAACTATGTGGCCAATTTTGGAGTAAGTGTGATGTCGTGCTGAGAAGGATGTATATTCTGCTGATTTGGGGTGGAGAGTTTTATAGATGTCTATTAGGTCTGCTTGGTGCAGAGCTGAGTTCAATTCCTGGATATACTTGTTAACCTACTGTCTCATTGATCTAATATTGACAGTGGGGTGTTAAAGTCTCCCATTATTATTGTCTGGGAGTCTAAGTCTCATTCTAAGTCTCTAAGAACTTGCTTTATGAATCTGGGTGCTCCTGTATTGGGTGCATATATATTTAGGATAGTTAGCTCTTC
>NW_012115799.1:3599563-3599943 GCF_000951035.1 Colobus angolensis palliatus | reverse complement strand
AAATGTCCTGTTCATTTTTTGTGGTAAGAATTCTAGAGCTCCAGAAATCAAATGCAGACCAGAAGTCATGTTTCACTTACGGTCCAGAGATCACATGGACCTTTAACAGAGGTGTCCATATTAATGTAGCATTATCCAGATTTTCTGCAGTTGGCAAGACCCTTCTAGGGTAAACTCCTTCCTGGGACCCTCAGCCTGGCGTTTCAGTCTCCTGGACCAACATATAAATGCTCTTGAGCGCTTGGTGCCAACCTCCTCCCCAGCACAGACTTAATGCAGCATTCCAACTAGGTATATGTTATCCGATGGACAAGCCCTCTGGTGAAGGTTATCGATAGCAACTAATGTGATCACGACTAATGTGATCAATAATCTTCACT
>NW_012115799.1:3582502-3599513 GCF_000951035.1 Colobus angolensis palliatus | reverse complement strand
TTTGCTTAAAGCGCAGTATTGGGGTGGGAGTTACCCGATTTTCCAGGTGTTGTGTGTCTCAGTTCCCCTGGCTAGGAAAAGGGATTCCCTTCCCCTTTGCGCTTCCCAGGTGAGGCGATGCCTCGCCCTACTTCAGCTCTCGCTGGTCGGGCTGCAGCAGCTGACCAGCACCGATAGTCCGGCACTCCCTAGTGAGATGAACCCAGTACCTCAGTTGAAAATGCAGAAATCACCTGTCTTCTGTGTCGCTCGCGCTGGGAGTTGAAGACTGGAGCTGTTCCTATTCGGCCATCTTGCTAAGAATGTCAGGATGAAGTAATTCTTTAACATAACATCTGTATGCAGAAGTACAGTATACAGAGATAAGAGTTTACAATATGGTGTGTGCATCAGTAATTTCTAACAGAGCCTTAAAACAGGAACACAGTCTTTCCATAGCCTATGATTAGCAAGATATTAATCAGCAGTAACAGTTACAGCAAAAGCTGGTTACAAACAATTCATAGAAACAGGACGTGAAGTTAGACAACCAGTTAGACCAGAATTTCTCAGAAGGGAGTATGCCTTAACTGTAAAGAGGCCTAGAAGAGCCGCGGCAGGATGAGGGCGTTTATAGCCCTCTTATCCACATGGATAGGCGCCCCCCATGCTTCTCTTTATAGCTCTCCACGAGGGTCGCTTTCCATTCCCAGAGCTATGAACATCTGCTTTTCTTGAATAGGAATCTTGATGATGTGAAACCTCCCTGACTGCACATCCAGTCATAGGCTCTCTGCACGGGGAAGCACATCACGTGCTGTTGGCTCATTCTGGCAGTCAAACCTGGCATTGTCTTTACACAATCCTGCACGCAATTTTGTATTTACAATAATCAGAAGCATTTCATCTTTTATTCCATAGCAATACCTATACTTTCTTTCTACTGAATCAGTTTTTTTATATATTCTGGATACATGTTCTTTATCTTTTTAAAAATGTTTTGTGCAAATATTTTCTCCAAGTGTATGACTTTTTTTCAATATCTTAATAGTATCTTTTGAAAACCAAAATTTTTAAGTTTTATGAATTCCAATTTATCAGTTTATTCTCATATGGATTATGTTTCTATTATTTTTTATTTAAGGAATAGCAACATAACCCAATACTGCAAAGGTTTTTTCCAGCATTTTTCCTAGAAACTTTTGGTTTTAGATTTTGCATTTAGAAATATGATCCATTTTGATTTACTTTTGTATTTGATAATTGGGGTTCTTTATTTTGCAAATGGGTATCTATCAATTATGCTAGTACTGTTTATTTAAAAGACTCTTCATTCACCATAATTGCCTTTGTACATTTGCAAAAATTAGTTTTCCATATACATTTGGGTCTATTTCTCCACTCTGTATCATGTACCACTGATTTGTTAATATTCCTGTCAATAACACACTATCTTGATTATTACAGCTTTATAATAAAAACATGTAGTATTGGTCTTTCAATTTTGTTCTTGTTTTCGTATTTCTTTTGCCAAATTTAGTTTTTTGTATTCCATAAATCTTATTTTATGGCTTTTTTATAATTTGGTCAATTTCTAGAAATAAGATTTTTATTTTGGTTGTATTTGTTGAGAACTAATTGATCGACTCAGGAAAAGTTGATATCTTAATGGTATTTTTCTTTCAAACTACAAACATGGCATTTATCTTCATTTTCTTTAATTTCTCTTATATTTAATAATTTATAGTATTCGACTCTGTCACATCTTCTGTATTTATGTTGTTTTTTGCTATTGTAAATAATATTGCTTTTAATTTTAATTACTATTGCACACTGCTTGTATATGCAACTGATTTTTTTCATATTGATCTTACATTCTGAAATCTTTTTAAAATTAAATTACTTTTAGTAGCTCTTTTGTATATTACATTGGATTTTTTTATAGAAAAATTCATGTCAATTGTGAATAAAAGTACTTTTTCATATTTTTTTCAAATTTGGATGTCTTATTTATTTTTACCACTCTTCCATGGACTAAAAGTATTGAAAAGAGGTGATAACAGCAGACTTCCTTATCTTATGCTTGATTTCAGGGGAAAACATTCTGGTTTTTGCTATTAGGTTTGATTAGCTGGAGGTTTTTAGTAGATACCTTATATTAAGTTAAGAAAGTTTCCTTTTATTCTTATATTACTGAGACTTCTTATTTGACATAGATGTTCGGTTCTTGTTTGTTTTGTAAATCTGGTGACTTTTTGAATTTTAAGGCAATCCTACATTTCTGGAATAAACCGCATTTGGATATGATGCATTGTCCTTTTTAAGTTTTGATAAGTTCAGTTTTTAAAATTTTATTTAAATGTTTTAAATTTAGGTTTGTGAGGGCTCGTTACCTGTAGTTTTCTTTTTCTGTGATATTTGTGTCTCATTTTGGCATTAGGGAACTGTGGCCTTGTAGAATAAATTGAGAATTATTCTCCCATTTCAATCTTTTGTGTGGGTCTATTTGAGAGAATTTGTGTAGATAGGTGTAATTTTTTCCCTTACTGCAAATAGACTTTATGAGTGAAACTATCTGCTTTTTGTGTTTTCTTTTGGGGGAGGCCTCACACTACACATTTAATTTCTTTAATAGATAAGTATTCTAGTCATCTCTTTTTGCCTTAGCTTTGCTACTTTACTTCTTTCAATAAATATCTATTTTGCCTGAATCGTCAAATTAATTGGCATAGTTTGGCATACTTTTTCTTTGTTATTATTCTAACATCCACAGAACCTTTGGTGATATCATCATATATTCCTGATATTAACTTGTGTCTTTTCTTTTTCGTGATCAATATTGGATTGATTTATTAGTTACTAATCTTTTAAATCTATCCACATTTGGTTTCGTTGATTTTTCCGAATTGTTTTCCTGTCTTCTATTCATTGATTTCTATTCTGATCTTTACTATTTATTCGATTAATTTACTAATTTGTTCTTGTTTTTCTGGTTTCTTAAACCAGAAGCTGAGATAATTGACTTGAGGTCTTTTTATACATTTCTCCGTAAGATTTAACTCTATTCCACAAATTGTCGACATAACTAGAGTTCCAAGTCAGTCAAACACTAAAGGGTGTTACTGTGGAGAGACTTTGCATATGTAGTTAAAGTTCTTAAGCAGTTTACTTTAAGGAAGGAAATTCTCGATTATCTGAGTAGGCCTGATTCAGACTTGAAAGGCCTTAAAAGCAGTAATGAGGCTTCCCCTAGAAAAACAAATTCTGCCTGTGATCATTAGTTTTGGTTTGTGCCCATGGAGTTTCACATTGATTGTGCAGTTGCTTTCCTGCCCTATAGAATTTGTTCCTGCCCTGTAGATTTTGGACTTGCTTAGCCAGCCCCTACAACTGTGTAAAGTAATTATTAAAGATCTCTCCCTCTCTTTTTTTCTCTTGCTATTTGTGTATGTAGATATATATGTGAATGTGCATATGCGTGGGTGTATATGTGTGCATAGATATATAGAGAGGGTTTAAATAATTATATATACATATTAATATGTATATTTTGTGTGTATGAATATATCATATTCCCACTGCATATAGTTGAACTCTGACTGACACAGCAGCATGTAGTAGTTGGGTCTTACTTTTTCATCAATCTGATCTGACAGTCTTTGCCTTTTGATGGAGGTATTTATATCATTTCCATTTGATATTGTTGCATATATGGCATAATTTGTCTATTATCTTACATCTTGTTTTCTATTTTTTTTTCCTTTTTCTTTTTCTGCCTTCTTTTGAATCATTTGAATATGTTATGTCTTTTACTGTTTTATTATAGCAATAATGTTTTAGTTGCTACATCATGGTTTAAATTATTTGTTTATTTATTTTTAGAGTCTTGCTTTGGCACCCAAACTGGAGTGTAGTGGCACAATCATAGCTCACTATAATCTCAAATTCCTGTGCTCAAGGGATCCTCCCATCTCAGCCCTCTCAGTAGCTAGGACTGCAGGTGCACACATTCATTCCTTAGTATACTTAAAAAATTTTTTGTAGAGACAGGATCTCACTATGTCACCCAAGATATTCTTGAAGAACCCTGGCCTCAGCAATTATTTCACCAACATGCTGGTATTACAGGTGTGAGCCACCATGCCCAACCTAATTATATATCTTTTAAGTTATCACAACATACCTTCAGGTGATATTATACTATACAATTTCATGTACAGTATAAGAATCTTATAATAGTGTATTTCTATTCCTCCACTACAACCCTTTTTGCGATTGTCATACTTTTACAACTCCACATGGCATTCTTTTTATTTTTGTTTATATAATTATATTTTAAAGATATTTAAACAATGTGAAAAATATTTTCTATATTTACCTGTGTAATTATATCTTCAATGCTCTTCTCTTCTTTCCTTAGTTCTGTTCCTTTATCTGATATAATTTTCTTTCTGCTTGTTGGATTCTTTTAGAATTTGTATATTTGAAAAAGTCTTTATGTTACCCTCATTTAAAAAACATGTTTTTGCTTGGTTTAGAATTCTAGGTTATCATTTATTTCTTTCAGTACTGTAAAGATGATCCTCTGCTGTCTTATCACTTACATTGTTTCTGTTAAGAAATCTGCTGTCATCTTTACCTTTGTACTGCTGTTTGTAACCTCTCTGGTTGCTTTTAAGATTTTTCTCTTTTAAGCTGATTTTGATCATAAGATACCTTGCTGTACTTTTCTTGTGGTTGAATTTTGTTGAGTTTCTTGGATTTGTGGGTTTATTGTTTTTATTAAATTTGGAAAAAAAACCACACATTATTTCCTCATTTTTTTTTATGCGTTTCTCTGCAACTTCTCTCCTTTTAGGTACTCCAGTTAGATGCCTGTAAAGCTTCTTTTAATTGTGCCACAGCTCTCTGTTCCTCTGCACATATTTTAAATTCTATTTTTGCTCTTTATGTAGGATAGCTCCTATTGCTATTTTCAAATTCATTAATATTTTTTCTCTAATGTTTAATCTGCCATTAATCTCATTCAGTGTATGTTATCTCACACATTGTAATGTTCATCTGTGGAAGTTTGATTCGGGTCTTTTTTGTTAATATCTTTTATGGGCACATGGTTTTATTAATGTTTAATGTTCTTGATTCCTAAAACTAAAAACCATGTCAGTTCCAGGTCAGTTTCAGTTGACTGACTTTTCCTCTTGTTATGAGTAGTATTTTCCTGGTTTTTTGAATGCTTGGTAGGTTTTGATTGGTTGCTAAACATTTTGAATATGACCTGTTGAGGGCTGGATATTTTTGTATTCCCATAAGTATTCTTGAGCTTCATCCTGAGATGCAGTCATTTGGAAGCAGTTATTTGTATTTTTTGTAAGCAGTTTGACCTTTGGCATCCTGCTTTGAATGGGTTTTTATTTTTGTTTTGAACCAGAGGAGTGCTCAGTCTATGGCTAATTATTTCCCAAGACCAGAGCAAGATTTACGTCCTCTACCCACTGATCTTGTTTTTTTCCCTCTATTCAAGTCTGAAACAGTAATTTGGTGCCTAGTAATGCAGCAGCCATCAAGTGACCATTAAAAGTTAAGAGTGGCAGGTCAGGAAGATAAATGTCCTTGCGCAGCTTTATCACTCTGTAGTATTGACCTCCTAACTTTTTGTTTCCATATGAGCCAAAATAAGCTACTAAAGTATAAGTCACTATTTATGAAGTTTTCTGCTGCTGCTAGTTTAGCATTATCCTGCTTGATATAATCCTTTTTTTTTTTTTCAAGGCCAAAAAAAAAAAATATGTAGAAATGTCCCCATGCAACTGTGGGCTGTCTTCATCCATTTCAGTCCAGTGACTATGAGTTTTCATTGGACCAACCACTGTTATGATTAGTAAGATCCTCAAGGGAAAGATAATGAGTAAAGTGACATTCATTTCCTTGAAAGAAAATGATAATAAAGAAAATATTGTATTGGTTTTATACATTTTAATTTGTTATATTCTGCATGATCTAAATTTTAGGTTATCCAAAGTTACTAAATACTACTTAGAACTTATGTGAAAAATTTCTGTGTATCTATTTTTCACAGAATGTGGACACCAGTAGTAGAAAATGTTTTATTACACATAATACTTTTACATGTTTCTTTAAAATATCAACATAATACTGTTATTTTTTCTTTATTATTGCTGCAAATGTATTCCATGAAAATTTCAAAGGTAATTTCTCTCAATATTACCTAGATAAAAGCATCATAAAAAATAAAGCTACCTAGATGATTACATCTTGCTGTCTAAATTGCATTTCAATAGATTTCATTTCACATAGAATAAAAAAATTTATTTAAAAAACTCTTTAGAGTCATTAATTTTAAGCACCTGAAAAACAGCATAAGTAGAATCAAAATAGTACATTTTTTATTTCTTCTTTGCTAAGTGATAGGGTCATCAATATCCAGAAGTATTTAAATATTCATTTTGCCTAAAATTATAGTATCTTTTGCATAAGGCTACATTTGATATTCATCCTCTACAGAATGAATAACCACTAATTCTAATCTATATTTAATCATCCATAGTGACTCATACATTAGTGACTCATTCCAAAATCTAAATTTCAGAATATCAGTTATTTTTAAATAAGCCTTCTTTCTCCTATCCTGCAAAGAAATTGTTGAATTGGATTGCAAGATGGGACCAACTAAAATGCATTTTTTCAGACTTATTTGAGGTTGTGAACATGTTTAAAATAGCAAGAAATATTGCTTCCAGGAGAACATGAATTTCTAAAATAGTTGGTTTGAATTAGTCACTTTCAGAAAGAAGGATGTGACTTACAATGTCACAAATTGATCACTTCAGCCCTGCCCTTATCTTTGTATTCCATTAGCATCTTTCTTCAGTCTTCTAAATATATTCATTGCCGTCACTTAAAATTAAACATGTCTCAAAGTGAAATCATATTTTACTTCTAATTCTTGTACTAAGATTATTTGATTTGGTCAAATTATATTATTATTTTTCTTATCATTCAAGTTTAACATTTTTCAATAATTTGACTCTATCCAATTTCTCCACTTCCACATTCAGTAAGTCTTCAAATTACATGCTGACTGTACTTACTGTATAAAAGAATCTGCATTTCCTCTTCTTCATTTGTAGTTCAGTTATTCTTCAAGTGCAACTCAGGTCTACCTGAGTATATGGATTATTTTGGTTTATCTTTAATATTTATTTTGTCTCTTAATTATCAATCATATGACTCTCTACACAAGTGTAATTTTTTTGTACAATGACTATTTTCTATCAAAGAGCTGTAGGAAATCATGGTGATTGTATCTCCTACCAGATAATTTTTCTCTTTTTTGATACTTAATAGATCAAAGGGATAAAAATCAGAAATTGAGATGCCCTAGGGTTGAAATGTAATGTTAATTCGACTCAATCTGTCTTTGGATTATATTCATTTCTAAATTGTGACTTTCATCGGCTACCAAGAACCTGTTAAGATGAAGAGACAAAGACTCTGCATCTCTGAAAGATTGTGGATGATTCATTTTTTCACACATGGGGTTTTCACCTTATTTCTTTAATCTTCTGCCTCATGTAGCTTCAAAATTTGCCATGTGTGCTGAAGAGGATAATGGTCAAGTGTCTGAGGCAGGGCCCATCTAGCCAGAGAGTTTTGCTTCCCAAGCACTGTAAGATCTTAATCAAGCTTTTAGAAATTTTTGGCATAGATTTCCAGCTTCACATGTAGCACTGTAAATTAGCAAATGGTGCGTGTGTGTGAGCGCGCGCATGCGCTGGTTGTGTGTTTGAGGCCCCTCTGTTTCCTAATTTGTCACTCTATCTTCAAGTGAATTCTTTGCTGATTTTTATTGTGCCCCAACAGAAGATTTCTGCCCCAGTACATTGTTCCTCACCCAATGTGGTGGGCATCAGCCCACCACATTAAAGGCCTGAATAGAAAAGGAAAGGTGGAGAAAAGAGAAATGTGCCTTAGTCAAGCATATCAAATGCATTCAAGGAAAAATACAGCTGGCAAACACTAGCTTACTTCAGAATACAGCTCCATCCTTCATGAAGTTTTACTATGTCTAGTCTAATCTTTGTTTCTGTAACTGTCGATATCTTTAAAATATAATTTTGGTAAATTTTCTGGCTTTTTTTCTCTTTGCTGTAACAGAAGAATTAGCTTGCCAAAAACTGATGCATCCTATCTAAAGACAGATTTTTCTAAGGATATCATTATTTCCTTATATCAGACTGTCCAAATGACTTTATATATTAGTCAAGGTTCTCCAGAGAAACAGAGCCAGTAGTCTGTCTTTGTCTGTCTGTATACCTACCTACTTATATACCTATCATCTATCTATTAAAGGAGAGTTACTATAAGGAATTGGCTCATACAATTGTGGAGGCTGAAAAGTCCCATAATCTTCTGTTTGGTAAACTCAGGAAAGCCAGTGGCATAATTCAGTCTGAGTCTGAAGGTCTGAGAATCAGGGAGTCAACAGTGTAAATCCAGATCTGAGAGCAGAAGAAAATGATATGGAATACCCCAGTTCAAGTAGGGAGGCAGGAACAAAGAGATGAATTATTTCTTCCATGTTTTGTTCTATTCAGACCTTCAATGGATATAATGCGGCCTACCCACAATGGGCAGAGCATTTTACTGAATCCACACATTAAAATGTTTACCTCATCTGCAAACACCCTACAGAAATAATGTTTAATCTGGCACTCCACGGCCAAATTGACACATAAAATTAACCATCCCCCTTGATATAAATTCTAACTTAAATATTGTTTTCCTTTAATTCTTTAAAAAAATTACTTTGTCATCTTAATACATTCAGTTTTTTATTGAAAAGTCAAATGTAAACCTAACTTTTTGATTGTTGATTATTTTGTTCTCTTCAGAGATTCTTTATAATCTTCCATTTGTCTTTGATATTCTTAATATTCTTATCCTCATGTTCACAGTGGTTTTTCTGTTTTCTTTCATTATTGGCATATGATTATATCCCAATATATCTGAGTTCCTTTATCATTTTTCAGTTCTGTAAAATTTATCTCTATTACTTCTTTAATTTTTCAATTCCTCTTCACCCCCCTCTTTTAATCTCTTATTATCCAAAATTGCATTTCTACTTCTATCATGCATGTTTCTTAGCTTTGTTTTCTTTTATATATGCTATTTCTCTCTAGGGAAATGATTCCACCATGGTACCCTTAACAACCTTGCACATGTCTACACAGGCCACGTAGGAAACCACAGCTGATCTGAGTCCTGGCAGATTGTTCTGTAATCCTCCTGGAGCATGAGAAAAAGAGAGACTTGCGAAGAACATTGACAGGACCTTTTTTTATTCATCTCTCTATCTACCAAGAAGGCTGTCATGAGACAGTTTCTCCTTACCTTTCTGGTCTGATGAGGTATGAGAATATCTGCCTCACTCATCTTAAAATATATACAGGTCTGTCAGACTGATTAGTTGCAGCATGGCATTGGCTCCTTGACAAGAGTGTGTCCCATCGTTAGTGTTTCAGTCATACAGCCCTTTTGATTTGGTAGCATCCTATGGGATACATAATTCAGGGAGCTGGGAATATGGCTATTCTTGCATTCTTGCTTTCATTATGTATATAAGCTGACAAACTGTCTGCATGTTAAAAAGGCTTTTTTATCTTTATTTTTATTTTTATCAGCAGAATTTGCCTTGATATTCTCCTTCTGCTTCTTCTAGGGAAGTTTCTCTGTATAATTTTCCAGCTAATCTCTTTCTTTAGCTGTATCTATCATACCATTTGCTTTCATCTATAATGTTCTCTTTATCTAACTATTATTTTTATACTTGTATTAGTTCATTTTCACACTGCTGATAAAGACATACCCAAGAATGGGTAATTTATAAAGAAAAAGATGTTTAATACACTCACAGTTCCACATAGCTGGGGAGGCCTCACAATCATGGTGGAAGGTGAAGGGCACATTTTACATGGCAGCAGGCAAGAGAGAATGAGAGTCAAGCCAAAGGGGAAACACCTTATGAAACCATCAGATCTCATCAGACTTATTCACTACCATGAGAACAGTATGGGGGAACCACTCCCATGATTCAGTTATCTCCCACTGAGTCCCTCCCACAACTAGAATTATGGGAGCTATGATTCAAGATGATATTTGGGTGGGAACGCAGTCAGACTATGTCCATACTCAATAATTCTTGATTTTTAGTAATCTCAATCTTTTTATATATTAATGTCTTTCCATGTCTTCTTACATATATTCATTATTTTTATTTCAATCCCTGATCTCTCTCTTCTAATAATTCTACCTCATGGTGAATTTTTCAAATTTCAAAATTTTCAGAGTTGTTTTCCTTTTACAGTGGTATACTCCTCAGTTGTGTGGTTATTTTTCTTTGGGTATATCTGCTATTCCTTCTGGTAATGTGAATTATGAAAGAGTCAAAGACCTGGCCCCCATCTAGTATGAGTCCTAATGACTTTAAGGAGAGTGAGGTTATTTGCTCTACAATAGACAGTTCCAAACCTACAAAACTACTGTTAGTGGCTCCCATTTTTTTCCACTCTGCCAGGTAATTCTTTTGTCTGGGGTTTTGCCTTTAAACCCTAAGACAGAGGCAGCACTTGAGGCACGATATCTTCTTAATGTGTTATTCTTCGGTTTGAAGTGATGAGAATTGATGAGCAATTACCTGACTGGCAGCTGGCAGGACTTCCCTTTTCCCATCAGAACTTTTGTTTGCCTTAACTGGACCTCTGTGTAAACCTCCAACCAGCATTTAGAGTTATTGCTAGTAATGCCTGTGGTGATATTTTAGGTAGTAATTGCCTCAAAGTAATGCAAGGGAGAAACAGGAAGAGAACTTCAGTTACTTTTCTCTAATCTATTTTTCAACTCCTCTGATGGCCTTATCTTCAAAGTTGCAACTACTAAACCATCTCCTTTCTTCACTCTCTGCAAAGCTGTTGAAGAACATTTTTTTCCTCCACTGGTGTTTGTCAGTCTCTGTCACTCTTTCTCTTTCTAGTTCTCTGAATTTATATTTCCTTTTGGACTCTATGATTTCTCCAATGTTGATTTTGGGGAAGGAATCAGTAAGCCATGCTAGTTTTACATATTGTCAAGAAAAATGTATTACAGAATTTTAGAACCCAGTCAAACTTTAAGGAACATATACATGCTTTTTTGTTCTCCATATAATAGTGTAGAAACAGTAGACTTTGAGTAAGTAATGGTTGCCCCATGGTCATACAGTCAGTTCATGGTATAACAGATTTTTTTTTTTTTTTTGGCCGTAGTTCTTCAACTAAACATTGATTCATTACCTCAAAGTCGCTGGGCCTTAGTTACATTAACTTTATAATTGTATGGAAATTTATAGGCAAGTTCTTGATCTTTTTTTCCTAAATGTCTATTTCTATTATTTTATTGAGAGGCAAGCTTCTAAAAGCCTCTACTCTGAGGATGATCAAACCACATACACACACAAAATTTACTTGAACTACCAGAAGCATGATTGAGAGATCTGGCCATAATGATATTAAAGAGGTGCAATAAGATGGTGTGTCTATGAATATGTGAAAGAAATGACTAAATCCATTTGAACATTTTCTACTCCTGTTTCCACCATGAACTCTTTTACATATTTCAGCATAAGTTTTGCAATTGACTTTGAAATATTATAAACTGAATACATTAAATGTCAGTACTTCTCCACAATAACAGACTTTAGGTGTCACAATCACATTCCTATAGCACTGCGGTAATGCATGGTTGACACACGGCCTACTTACAGATCATTGTGTTCAGGCTGAAACATTAGTACATTAGGAATAGAAAGGATGTCAGACTCATATTGTACAAAACAACCAGATGTGAGTCTGTTGACATACCAGCTGGAAACTCTTCACATTTAGGAGAATTTGGAAAATCATATGCATGTTAGTATAAAGGGTCAATTTAATATTTAGAACTTAATTTATATGGTTTCTGTGGATTTTTTTAATTGAAAATTAAAGAAATTCAGATAGGTGGTATAAAAGTAAATTTTGGCTGCCACTGTACTCCTTGGCACCTAGGGATTTTTAATTCTTTATTTTTCACGAAGCATTTTTAGTTTTATGAACTTGTTTAGCTGTTTTAGAGATTCATCTCTATGTACTGAGTTTTCATGTACTCAGGCTTAAAGAGATTAGCAGTATAGGATAAAATATTAGGATAGGCAATAGAAAAATATATTCCTCAGACATCTTTAACATTCTTCAAACATAATTATGAAAATCATACTGTAAGAATGCTTTCAGGCACTGCCAGGGACCCAAATGTTATCTGAGAATAAAGCTTAATGAAGAGAGCGGGGAATCATATGTATCTCCTCTGAAACACTGGCTCTCGTATCTATTAGCTATAGATCTTGGATGAATTATTCTGGGTTTTATTTTCTTCATCTGTAAAATGAGAATAGTCATACTTCATGGAATTGCTGCAAGGATGAAATGAGGTGTGTAGGTAGAGTACCTAGTATAATATCTATCCATAGTAAATACTCAATAAATGGCTTAAATAATAAGTAAAGTCACTAAGAACCTTTGATCACTGATATGAAGTATTTTCATTACAATTATATTTTTAAAATGCTTTAAGTTTGAGTTTCTATTTTCATCCAAGAGTTGTTTAATATAGTTTTGATATTTCCAGATGTAAGGACCTTTTGGTTTTTGGCTTGTGTTTATAATTTCTGATTTCATTGGTTCTGAATAGAGAATATTTGTATTATTCCTGATTCATCAAACTTTTCGAGATTCTTTATTACCTAAAATAAGATCAATTTCAATGGTCCTTGAGGACATTATCTCATGTGTCTTGGAGAAGAAGAGATATTCTCTATTTATTAATAGTGTATGCGTGTTTGGTATGAGATGGCATTTCTCTCTAGTCTGAATATTACAGTGAGAATTATCATTATGATTATTATATCAAACTGAGTTTACTAAATTCTGTGTGCATGATGGTATCTCTACAAGTGGTAGCACTTTATCACCAGAGACAAGGTGGGAGTGAAGACTGTAATAGACTTGAAGCAATATACAAAATATTATAAATGACAATGATCTTTAGCATTGGTTGATAAATGATGATGTTCCAAGAACTGAAATAGATGGGCAGCGTTCTAAAACTTAACTTGCTCTGTGTAAGTGGAAAGAATTAACAGAAGTTAGACTTAACTCATTAAAATATAAAATTAGGCTTTTCAACCAATTTACAGAATTCAATCGATTCATAAAACCAAAGACCATTTAACAGAGAAAGTCTGAGTCATCTCTACTGAGTAAGGATCCTTAATTTATACTGTTAATCTTCCTGCTAGCCTTCCTAAATGTACCTGTGACAATTTCCTAGATAGTTCTACATGGAAATATGTATACTTAGTGAAAGGCTGATAATCAGATTGTTTAGTGATTAGTGGACAATGACTTTGTGCCAATACAAATTCTTAGTGACATAAAACTCTCTCTGGGTCTACCAGAGAGAGTAGGAACTTATGAAGGACAGGTGGTCAGTGGAGTTTTGTCTTAGATTTGTCTCTCAGTGCACTCACTGTGTCTCTGAACTTACCCTATGGTTATTCCCAAGGTTCTAGTAGGAATAATTTGAAGTGATATATTCAGCAATTGGCAAAATTCTTACATTAGACATTTTGACAGTCGTAGAATGAGCTATTGTGTTAGGCAAGGCCAGGTGGAAGCCAGTAGAACTAACTGTGATGGTTAATTCTGTGTATCAACTTGGCTGTGCCACAGTGACCAAAGAAATATTTGTCCACACATTATTCTGGGTACTTCTGTGAAGGTGTTTTTGGATGAAATTAATATTTAAATTGACAGACCTCCAGTAAAGCAGATTACCTTCCATAATGTGGGTAGATCTTATTCAATCAGTTGAAGGCTTTAATGGAACAAAGACTGACCTTCTCAAGCAAGAAGGAATTCTGCCAATAGACTGCCTTTAGAATTCAAACTACAAATCTTCCCTGCATCTCCAGCCTGCTGACCTACCCTGCAAATTTTGGATGTGCCATCCAGAAAACAGGTGGAGCTTATGAATAGTGGATTATCATAAGCTTAATAAGATGATAATTCCAATGGAAGTTGCTCATTCAGATTTCTTTTTCTATGGTAAATCAATATATATCCTGCTACAAATACACAAATTTGATATCTGGCAAATGCATCTTTGTTTTTACCCAGTGGTAAAGACTGTCAGAAGCCATTTGCTTTCAGCTGGCAGAACCAACTTGGCACCACCAATGTCTTATCTCAGGGCTATATGAACTTTCTAGCCCTATGTCAAAATGTAGGCTGCAGTGAATTTGATTGATTTTTTTCCACAGGAAACTGTGGTGGTCTATTACATTGATGATATGCTGATTAGAGTTGGTGATCAGGAAGTGTCAACTACTCTATCTTGGTAAAACACAAGCTTATCTAAGAATAAAAAATCTCACAACATTTTGGGGACAATTACCTCCGTAAAATTTCTAAAGTTACAGTGGTTAGTGTTATGTTGAGATAGCCCTTTCAAGGTGAAGAAAAGTTGCTACATTTGGTCCATCCTACTTCTAAAAAAAGATGCAATGCCTAGTAGGCCTCTTGGGCTTTTGGAGGCAACACATACCTCATTTGGGGGAGCTACTCTGACTTTTACCGAGTAACTGAAAAACAGAGTTTTGAGTAGTATCTTTTGTCTTGAATAAGTAAAGACGCTGAAACAGGTCCAGGTTTCTGTGATAGCTGCTTTGCCTCTTGGGACAGGTGTTCCAATAAAATACAATGGGGCTTGAAATGCTCATGACATGTAGAAATTGGAGTATAGAACCATCAGCTAGCATGCCTCTAAAAGTGAATCACAGCCCAGACCTGTAGGCTTTTGGACAAATTATGCCATCCTCCACAGATAACTGTTTTCTTCTTGGGAAACACCTGCAAGCCTCAGTAGAGGCTGAATGCTTAATCATTGTTCACTAAGTTATCCCATTATAAGCTAGCCATAAATTGGGCATGCATAGCAACCTTCCATCACTAATTGGAGGTGGCATATATACAAGACTAGGCTTGAGCGCCTCTGGAAGGCACTAGGAAATTGCATGAGCAAAAGGCACAAATGTGCATAATCTTACATTCTGGCTCCATTGTCTCGTATCTCTCAATCTCTACATGGGGCAGGTTAACAGGTGGTTCAGCTGCAGAACTATAATTTCTCTCTGCGGTCTTCCTGAAGGACAGTGGTGTAGGAAAATATCCCACTAGGTAGAACTTTGAAAAGCACACCAGGTTGTTTATTCTGGCTGGAGGAAAAAATAGAGATATGAATCTTTATTAAATGTACACAAAAAATAATTATATGAATGGTGTTCTGGAACCAGTTAGAAGATTGGTGAAAATAAAGTTTTGGCAGAAAAAAAGTATTTGGATATTTTGCTCTAAATGGGCAAAGAATGTATGTAAAATTTTATGTTTCATGTGAATACTCATCAAAGATAAATCTCAACAGAGGAGGATCTTAATCTTAATGGTCAGCTATATAATATAACCCATTCTGTGGGTGACAGAAAGCCTATTTTGACAGGAATGTCTTTTCTTGACTAACAGCCTTGTGCACAAAGTAGCCACGCCAGCAAGAATGGTGTTGCACATGGACTCAGAAACATGGACTTCTGTTCAATTAATCCAATCTGAAAACTACTGATTTGTTCTCCATCTTTACAATTTTATCAGTGCATGAATATTATTTAAATTGAATCACAGTAAGTAAATCTTGAGACTGCCTTTTTCATACAGCATTATGACCTTGCAACTCGTGCATGTTGTTCTGTGTATCAATAATTCCTTTTTATTGCTGTATTCCATTATAAAGAGTTACCACTTTTTCTATTTTCATTCACCCACTGAAGGACATTTAGGTTGGTTCCAGTTTGGGACTATTATAAATGAAACTGCAATTTACATACAGATATTTGTATGAGTTTTCATTTCTCTAGCATAAGTGTTTAGGGAGCATGAGTCCTGGATTGTATGGTATGATGATTTGTTTTATGTGTCCATTTGCCACAGTGTGCCCAGTATTTGCTCAAACATTATTCTGGGTGTTTCTGTGAGGGTGTCTTGGATGAGGTTATCATCTAAATTGGTAGTCAAGGTAAAACAGATTGCCTTCTGTATGTATCTGGTCCTTCTCCAATCAGCTGAAGGCTTAAATAGAACAAAAAGACTGATTTTCTCTTGAGTCACTCTCTTCCTGCCTGACTGCCTTTCAACTGGGATGTCATTTTCCTGCCTTCAAACACAAACTGAAATGTCAACTCTTCCTGGGTCTTGAGCCTGCCAGTCTACAGACTAGAATTGCACCATTGGCTTTCCTAGTTTTTCTGCTTGTTGACTCCCTAAAGATCTTGAGAGTTGTCTGCCCACATCGTTGTGTGGGCAAAATCCTTACACTAAATCTCTTTGTATATACTGTGTGTTCTATAGACACACACACACACGTATGCACGCCCTCCTCAACTTATTTGATTTCCCAGATATCACCTCATCCTAAGTCAAGGAGTATGCTGAATGCATGTGACTGTCATCCCACAGAACAGTCAAAAAATTGTAAGTTGAATCATTGTAAGTTGGGGACTGTCTATATATAATTTCTCTAGAGACCCTTAGTATGTTAAGCTAATATGTTTAACTTTTTAAAAACCTGACAGACTAATTTCCAGATTTACTGTACTATTTTACACCTGCATTATCAATATATGAGAGAGACAGTTTTTATGCATTCACATCAGAATTTAGTACTGTTAATTATTTTTAAGTTTAGGGATTCTAATAGATGTATTATGGAATTTTATAATACTTTAATTTTTATGTCTCTAATGGTTAATGATGTTGAACATCTTTCATGTGCTTATTTGCCATGGTGTCCAGTGAAGTCTCTGTTCAATTCCTTTGTTCATTTTCTAATT
>NW_012115799.1:3575578-3580922 GCF_000951035.1 Colobus angolensis palliatus | reverse complement strand
TGTCACATGATAAAGAAAAAAGAAAGGAAATAAAATGAAGATATTTTCTGAGTACAAGTGTATACATGCATAAACACGTTCTTAACAAAATAAGGAGGAAATACTCATGGCAATTATAGTCCTTGTTTCTGCAACAGGTCACGTGGTCATAGCTGGTATTGATGACTACCATCTTCTACTATCCATTTTGTATTCCTTTTGCCTTCAGCAAGCACCTTAGCAGGTCTTGATTTTTTTGTCTCTTGAAGTGACCCAGACCTTCATTCCTGAAGGATCTGGGCCATTTTCAGTCCTGCCTGGATTGGGTTGTTGTAGTTTGCTGTTGACCTTAATCATAGGGCATGGTAATACTAAGAGACTCCCTAAGGCATCTCTAGTATTCCATGCATACTCTTCCTTACCTCCACCGTGGAGTAGTAGACTGATTTCATCTTGATAGTTGGGGTCAATCACCCCAGCCAATACTGTAACTCCCTTCTTAGTCTGTTGACTTAGAGGTAGGGGGAGCCCAAAGTGGTCAAGTGCCAATTTTAACTTCCGGTTTAACTGAATCATTGTTCTGTCTCCTGGTGGCGGCATTCATCCCTCTGGAGCTAAGACTTCTAGGCCAGCAGAATGTAATGTTGTGGGAACAGGAAATAAATATTTTGCTAGTATGTCATTAGGGGTGATAGTGAGTGGTGGCACTTCCATTTCCACCCCTTGATTCCTGGGCTTACGAATCCTGGCTATGGGAGAAACAGTGGCATACATTGGACACTGATTCAGAGCATACACAGACTTCTGAGAACTTTGTACCAGCTCTTCAAAGGATTGTCACCTAGTTGGCATTATAATTGTGATTTCAAAAGGCAATTCCACTGTACTATCAATGTAGCTGCTTCCGGATGATGGGGAACATGGCAAGACCAGTGAATTCCATGAGCATGAGCCCACTGCCACACTTCTTTAGCTGTAAAGTGAGTGCCTTGGTCAGAGGCAATGTTCTGTGAAATACCATGATGTTGGATAAGTCATTCCCTGAGTCCACAGATGGTAGTCTTGGCAGAAGCACTGTGTGCAGGATAGGCAAACCCATATCCAGAGTAAGTGTCTATTCAGGTAAGGACAAACCACCGCCCTTTTCATGAAGGAAGAGGATCAATATATCAATCTGCTACCAAGTAGCTGACTTATCACCCCAAGGAATGGTGCCATATTGAAGGCTCAGTGTTTGTTTCTGCTCCTGGCAAACTGGGCACTCAGCAGTGGCTGTAGCCAGGTCAGGCTTGGTGAGTAGAAGTCCATGTTGCTGAATCCATGTGTAACCTCCATTGCTGCCACCATGGCCACTTTGTTCATGGGCCCATTGGACGATGACAGGGGTGGCTGGGGAAGGAGGCTGAGTGGTGTCCACAAAACGGGTCATCCCATTCACTTAATTATTAAAATCCTCCTCTGCTGAAGTCACTCTTTTGTGAGCACTCATATGAGATACAAATATCTTAGCAGGTTTTGACCATTCAGAGAGGTCCATTCACATGCCTCTTCTCCAAATTTCTTTGTCACCAATTTTCCAATCATGCTTCTCCCAAGTCCCTGACCATCCAGTCAAACCACTGGCTACAGCCCATGAATCAATATATAATTGCACATATGGCCACTTTTTCTTTCAAGCAAAGTGCACAACTAGGTGCACTGCTCAATGTTTTGCCCACTGGGAAGATTTCCCTTTGAAAGTTTTCCTAGAAAAAGGCTGTAGTGCTGCAGCTGTCCACATTTGGGTGATGCTTGCATATTGTACAGAACCGTCTGTAAACCAGGCTCCAGTCTTCTCTTCCTCTGTCAACTGATCATAAGGAACTCCACATGGGGCCATTGGTGTAGGCTGGGGGAAAGAAAGCAGGGTGGCAGGAGTGCGGATTATGGACATTTGAGCCACTTGCTCATGTAACTCATTTGTGTTCTCAGGACCTGCTTGAGTCCAATCACATAAATGCCACTTTCATTCGATGGTGGAATGCTGCTGTGTATGCCACACTTTATGGCCAGTTGGGTCAGAAAGCACTCAGTTCATGACAGGCAGTTCAGGTGGCATGGTGATTTGATGACCTATAGTCAAACATTCAGTTTCTACCAAAGTCTAGTAACAGTACAAGAGCTCTTTCTTAAAAGATGAGTAGTTATCTGCAGAAGGTGGTAGGAACTTACTCAAAAATCCTGGAGACCTTCCCTGCAATTAACCTATGGTAGCCTGCCAGAGGCTCCAAACAGCAGCCCTATCTGCCACTGACACCTCACACACCATTGGATCTGCTAGGTCATATGGCCCAAGTGGCAGAGCAGCTTGCACAGCAGTTTGAACCTGTTGCGGAGCCTTCTCCTGTTCTGGGTCACACTCAAAACTGGCAGCCTTATGGGTCACATGATAAATGGGCCAGAGTAACACACCCAGATGAGAAATGTGTTGCTTGAAAATCCAAATAGACCCATTAGGCATTGTGTCCCTTTCTTGGTTGTAGGAAGGATCAAATGCAGCAACTTATTTTTCACCCTAGAGGTAATATCTTGGCAGGCCCCACACCACTGGAAATTTTACTGAGGTAAAGGTCCCTGAATTTTAGTTGGATTCATTTCCCATCCTCTGATATTCAAATGTCTTACCAGTAAGTCCAGTGTGTTTGCTACTTCTTGCTCACTGGATTCAATCAGCATAATGTCAACAATGTAATGAACCAGTGTGACATCTTGTGGAAGTGAAAAGCGATCAAGATCTTTGCAAACAAGATTATGGCAGAAAACCAGAGAGTCGATATACCCCTAAGGTAGGACAGTCAAGGTATATTGCTGGCCTTCCCAGCTGAAGGCAAATTGCTTCTGATGTGCCTTATGGACAAGAATGGAGTAAAAGGCATTTGTCAAATCAATAGCTGCATACCAGGTACCAGGAGATGTGTTGATTTTCTCAAGCAATGAAACCACATCTGGTACAGCAGCTGCAATTGGAGTCACCACTTGGTTAAGCTTATAATAATCCACTGTCATTCTCTATGATCTATCTGTCTTCTGCACAGGCCAAATAGAAGAGTTAAATGGAGATGTGAGAATCACCACTCCTGCATCCTTCAAGTCATTGATGGTGGCACTAATCTCTGCAATCCCTGCAGGGATACAATATTGTTTTTGATTTACTATTTTTCTAGGTAGAGGCAGCTCTAATGGCTTCCATTTGGCCTCTCCCATCATAATAGCCCTCACTCTACTAATCAGGGAGCCAGTGTGGGGATTCCACCAGCTGCTAAGCAAGTCTATGACAATTGTGCCTTCTGGCACTTGGAAAATAACCACAGGATGAGTCTGGGGACCCACTGGACCCTCTGTAAGTCAGACCTGAGCTAATATTCCATTAATTACCTGATCTCCATAAACCCCCACTTTAACTAGAGGACCACAGTGACATTTTGGTTTCCCTGGAATTATCAGCATAGAGCCAGTATCTAATAGTCCCCTAAAGGTCTGATCATTTTTCTTTTCCCAATGCAGTTACCCTGGTAAAAGTCCAGAGGTCTTCTTGAGGAAGGATGGGAGAAAGATGACAGCGCAAATTGTCAATAGCATAGTGGGGTCCTTCCTCAAGGGTACCTGGCCTCCCCTTCATTCAAAGGGTGCTGAGTCTGTAAACTGGTTCAAATCTGAAAATCGATTGAGGGGCTGTGATCCTCTGTTTTTATAATTCAAATTAGTCTTTTGTCCATTCAACTTGGAAGTTTTCTGCTTATGTAAATTAAGAATGTAGTAGGCTTCCTATTAATTTTACTTCTAGGATCACTATGATTAATTAGCCAATGCCAGAGCTCTACATTAGTCAGACAATTCTGTTTACTGCTTTGCCTCTGATGTCCATTACGATAACTATGTCCACCTTGCCTTTGATGGTTGAGTGCCACCACTTGGCCCCTGTTACCTCAGGATGCAATTATTCCCATTGCCTTTATGTTTTCCAATTGAACCACTATGGTTCCCACTGTAAGATCTAGCATACAGAGAAAAGCAATCACGGAACTCTAAGGAAGTAGGTGCTCACCTCACAAATCTGTTTTACAAGGTATTGGTGAAGGGTGTGACTTCTCAGCCCTCTCAACTGGGATGAGTAGGTCTAAAGTGACTAATCCACTCTAGCATTCCCATCTCCCTAAGCCTTTGGATCCATTCCTCTACATTAAACCAAGGGAGATTGGCTTTTCCAGCTCACTCACAGTGGGCCATCTTTTTATCCATGTTTAAGCTAACCAAGCAAATAAACTATTAGAACCCTTTTAATCTCCATGAGCTGCAATATTAAATGTAGAATCCCTGCTTAGTGAGTCCATATTAATAAATTCAGCCTAACCCATCCTTATGTTGCTTCCACCATTATCCCACACCCTTAATAACCATTCATATGCCTGTTCTCCAGATTTCTGCTTATATAAATTAGAAAACTCAAGCAGTTCTTTTGGAGTATAGCACACCTGCTTGTGGGACACCCTCTGCACCTCACCCCTAGGGACCTGCCAGGACTTTAGTCAAGTTATAGGTCTAGAAGAAAACAGGGGTGTTAGGGGTGGCTCCTGAGGAGAATCAACATTGTTTTTTCTTGGCAACTGCTTCCAGGGAGGCCATCACTGCTGCATGAGGCAGTGCAAGGTTAATCTCCTCAGACAAAGATGAAAAGGCTGATGGCAATGTGGGTTGGGGAGGGGATGTTGCCACCACTAGGGATGGGGAAGCTGTTTCCTCTGGCAAGAAAAAGCTCATCAGAGTTTACAAGCTTAGTGTCCCCAGTTTCATCAGGGTCCTCCCACACATCCCCCTTCTAAGTTGCAGGATCCCACTATTTTCCAATAAGTACCCTCACTTTAACAGTAGACATCTGGTGGACTGTGCATGCACCTTTTGTTACAGGTCAGCCACTCACATGATAAGAACTTGTGTCTGATTTTCCACAATTTCAGCCTTTTGTCTACAGGAGATAAGACTCACTCAGGGCAATGGAGTCAGGAGTTAGAATCCTGGTGCTAATCCTTTTCTTTCATCACTTTGTCCAGTAAACTGGGGAGCACCCAACCAACTTCATTGTATTTTTTGTTTCTCTACATGTAGTCAAAGTTATTATGTATACAGTCACTAAACTCCTTGCCTCTTATGGGCAGTGAATAAGGAGTATCAAATGCATTTATTTTGCATAACTCTCTAAACAGTTCATGCCAAAGACTATCAGTGTTTTCCATACTATTAGAAGAAGAATCCTTAACATTTTGGGCTTTAAATGTGTTAAGCAGCTAACTCCAGAAACTCCAAAACCAACTAAAGAAATCCATCCTTG
>NW_012115799.1:3562278-3575417 GCF_000951035.1 Colobus angolensis palliatus | reverse complement strand
CTCCAGCCTGGGCGACAGAGCGAGACTCCGTCTCAAAAAAAAAAAAAAAAAAAGAAATCCATCCTTAAAATTCTGTTCCTCTAAAACCACTCCTGGTACCAAAATTTGTATTAGTCATAGTTCTCTAAAGGGACACAACTAATAGAATAGGTGAATACATGAATGGGAAATTTATTAAGGAGAATTGACTTACATGATCACAAGGTAAAGTCCCACAGTAGGCTGTCTGCCAGCTGAGGAGCCAGGAAGCAAATTTGAGTCCCAAAACCTCAAAAGTAGGGAATCTGGTAATGCAACCTTCAGTCTCTGGCCAAATGTCTGAGAGCCCCTGACAAATCACTGTTTTAAGTCCAAGAGTCCTAAAGCTGAAGAACTTGGAGTTTGATATTCAAGGGCAGGAAGCATCCAGGATGGGAGAAAGATGGAGACCAAAAGACTCAGGCCATTCTAACCTTTCCACACTCTTCTGCCTGCTTTTACCCTACATGCACTGGCAGATGATTAGATGGTGCCCACCCAGATTGCAGATGGGTCTGCCTCTCCTAGCCCACTGACTCAAATGTTAATCTCTTTTGGCAACACCCTCACAGACATATCCGGGAACAACAATTTGCATCTTTCAATCTGATCAAGTTGATACTCAATATTAATCATCACAGTACCCTTTGATCAACATCACCACATTCCCCATGTCCCATTAGCCTTTTAGAGTTTGATTGTTATCTATTCCACATATAATTGAGATCATGCCACATTTGTGTTTCTGCTCCTGGCTTCTTTCAATTAGCAAAATGTTTTCCAGATTCATTCAGGTTGTCACAGAAATTCTTTCCATTTAAAGATGAATAGTATTCCATTGTGTATATGTACTACCTGTTCTTTATTCAGTCATCCACTGATGGACACTTAAGTTGATTCCATACCTTGGCTATTGTGAACAGTGCTGCAATGAACAAGAAGTGCAGATATCTCTTTAACATACTGATGTAAAATCTTTTGGATGTATACTCAGAAGTGAGATTATTGAATTATTTGGTAATTCTATTTTTATTTTTTTGAGAAACTCTCATACAGTTTTCATAATGGCTGTGCTAACTCACATTCCCATCAACCATGTACAAAAGTTCCTCTTTTCCTTATCTTCTCCAACACTTGTTATCTTGCAGTTTTTGATAATAGCTATTGTGACAGGTGTAAAATAGTATATAATTATGGTTTTAATATGCATTTTCCTAGTGATTAGTGATGTATGTTTTCATATACCTGTTGGCTATTTTTATGTCTTCTTTTGAGAAATGCCAATTGAAGTTTTTTGTCCATTTTTTAATCAGGTTGTTTTCTTGCTATTGAGTTGTTTGAGTTCCTTATATATTTTAGATATTAACCCCATATGAGATGTATGGTTTGCAAATATTTTTCCCAATATGTAGGTTGTCAGTTAACTCTTAATTGTTTCTTTTTCAGTGTAGAAGTTTTTTATTTTGATATAATCCCATTGCCTATTTTTGCTTTTGTTGCCTGACCTTTTGGGGTCCATTTAAAAAATCACTGGCTAGTCAAATGTCATCCAGCTTTTCCATTATATTTTTTTCTAGTAGTTTTACAGTTTCAGATCTTACGTTTAAGTTTGTAATCCATATTGAGTTGATTTTTGTATATGGTGTGAGATAAGGGTCCAATTTTATTCTTCTGCATGTATCAAATATTTCCAACATCATTTATTAAAGAGACTGTCCTTTATCCATTGCACATTTTTGGAAACTTTGTTGAAAATCATTTGTAAGGTCATGGGTTCATTTTTGGGTTTTCTATTTGTTTCACTGGCTGACGTGTCTATTTTTATGGCAATGCCACATGGGTTTAATTGCTATAGTTTTGTGAAACAGTTTAAAATCAGGTAGTGTGATGCTTCTGCTTTGTTATTTTCCTCAAGATTATCTTGGCTGTTCAGGTTTTTTTGTGGTTCTATATGAATTGCAGGATCATTTCTTCAATTTCTGTGAACAATTATTATAATTTTAAAAGGTATTGCATTGAATCTGCAAATGCGTGCTTTGAGTAGCAATGACATTTCAACCAGATTAATTCTTGCAATTAACAAACATGAAATAACTTTTCATTTATTTGTGTTATCTTCAATTTCTTTCATTAATGTTTTATAGATTTTATTGTATAGATCTCTCACTTCCTTGGTTACATTTATTCCTAAGTATCTTCTTTTTATGGAGCGATTGTAAATGAGAGATTATTTTCATAATTTCTTTTTTGGATAGTTTGCTGTTAGTATATAGGACATTAATTATTTTGTGTGTTGATTTCGTATTTTGCAACTTATTTAATTTATCATGTCTTCATTTTTTGTAGAGTATTTAGGGTTTTCTATATATAAGATCATGTCATCTCCAAACAGGGACTATTTAGTTTTCCTTTCCAATTGGAATACTCTTATTTGTTTTCCTCATCTAACTGCTCTGGTAAGATTTTCTAATACTATATTGAATAGAAGTGGTGAGGGTAGGTGTAATTATCTTCTTCCTTTGAGGAAAATCTTTCCACTTTTTACTATTGTGTTTAATGTCAGCTGACATATATCCTTCATTGTGTTGAGATACATTTCTTTTGTACTTAGTGGTTGAGAGTATTTATCATGAAAAGATGTTGAAATTCATCAAATCCTTTACTGAATCTTTTGAAATGATCATATGGTTTTTCTTCATTTTGTTAATGTGATGTATCACATTTATTGATTTGTGTATATTGAGCCATTCTTCTACCCCAGAAATAAATCCCACTCGATCATGGTGAATGATCATTTTAATATGCTTTTGAATTTTGTTTGCTTATATTTTGTTAAGAATTTCTGTAGCAAAAATGCTATATGTTCAGCAGAAATACTGGCCTGTAAATTTTTTTTCTTGCAACATCCTTATCTGGCTTTGCAATCAAAAGAGTTTGAAAGTGTTTCCTCATCTCCAATATATTGGAAGAGTTTGAGAAGGACTGTTTGGTAGAATTCAGTAGTGAAGCCATCTGATCCTGGGCTTCTCTTTTATTAGATACTTGTTTTTTACTAATTCAATCCCTTTACTCATTATTGAACTATTCAGATTTGGTATTTCTTTTATAGTCAGTCTTGGTAGATTGTATGTGTCTAGGAATTTATGTATGTCTTCCAGGTTATCCAGTTTGTTGAGTATAATTATAATCATAATAATTGCTTATGATTCTTTATATTGTTATAGTATCATTTTTAATGTCTTCTCTTTCATTTCTGGTTTTATTTATTTGAGTATTTTTTTCTTAATCTAGCCAAGAGTTTGCCAGTTTTGTTTTTCTTTTCATAAAACCAACTGTTAGTCTTCTTAATATTTTCTATATTTTTTTCTTGTCTCTATTTCTGATCTGATCTTCATTTCTTTTCTCCCACAAACTTTAGTCCTATTATTTTTCCTCATTTTCTTGTTCCTTATACTTAATGTTAGCTTGTGTATTTGAGACCTTTCTTCTTTTTAAATAGAGGTGTTTTGGGTATAAACTTTCCTGTTAGAACAACTTTTGCTTCATCTGTATTAGTCCATTCTCACACTGCTATAAAGAGCTTCCCTGAGACTGGATAATTTTTGAAGGAAAGAAGTTTAATTGTCACAGTTCCACATGGCTGGGGAAGCCTCAGGAAACTTACAATAATGGCAGAAAACAAAGCAGGCATGTCTTACATGGCAGCAGGCAAGAGATTGGGAGTAAATGAAGGAGAAATTTCCAAATACTTATAAAACCATCAGATCTTGTGAGGACTCACTTACCATCATGAGAACAGCATGGGGAAAACTGCCCCCATGATCCAGTCACCTCCTACCAGTTCTCTTCCTCAACACTTAGGGATTACAATTCAAGGTGGGATTGGGCAGAAACAGAAAACCTAACCATATCAGTTTCCCGTAAGTTTTGGTATGTTGTGTTATCATTTTTATTTTTCTCATGGTATTTTTAAATTATCTTTTTATTTTTCTTTACTCATTGATTTTTCAGGAGCACATTTTAAAATTTCTATCTGTGAATTTCTCAAGATTTCTCCTGTTATTAAAATTTTTTCATAGCATTGTGATTGCAAAAGATAATTGATCATAACAAATTTTGTCATTTTAATTTTTTCAGATTTGTTTTGTGGCCTAACACATGATATGTCTTGGAGAACGTTGCCTGAGAAGGTATATTCTGTTGCTGTTTCATGGAATGTTCTGTATATGTCCTTTAGGTCAATTTGATCTAAGATGTAGCTAAAGACTAATGTTTTCCTATCAATGTTTGGTCTAGATCATCTTTCCATCATTGAAAGTGGATACTAAAGTTCTCTACTATTACTGTATTACAGTTTATCTCTACCTCAGATTCTTTTTTTATATGTTTAGATACTCTGATATTGGGTACATATGTATTTATAAGTATTATATCTTCTGGATGAGTTGTCTCCTGTTAGCAATGTATAATAACTTTCTTTGACACTGTTTATTTTTTGTCTCAACATCTATTTTGTTTGATGTAAGTATAGTTAATCCTGTTCTCTTTTTATTTTTACTTAGATAGAATTTTCTTTTCATTCTTCACTTTTAGTCTATGTATGTTCTTAAAATTGAGGCAGGTCTCTTGTAGACAGAATATATTTGAGTATTTTTTTTTAAAATCCATTCAGTCACTGTGTCTTTTTTTAAGATTATTTAATTCATCTATTTAATGCATTCTAGGCTATTGATAGGTAAAAACTTAATACTGTCATTATTTACTTTGTGTTTCTGATTGTTTTATAGATGTTTTGTTCCTTCCTGTCTTGCCATGTTACTTTGTGACTTGATACTTATCTGTACTGGCATGCTTTTAATACTTTTGTGCATCTACTATAGATTTTTATTTTGTGGTTATCATGAAGTTTATATAAAATATTTTATAACAGGCTTTTTCAAGCTAATGTTGTTCCATCATTCCCATAGGCTTTCTTCATTCTCTTTCAACTTAACCTTCATAGCATACAAGCACTCTACACTTTTGACCCCTATTCTATGTTTTTGTTGTTAAAATTCACATCTGTTTGTATTTTTTTTTTTTTTTTTTTTTGAGACGCAGTCTTGCTCTGTCGCCCAGGCTCGAGTGCAGTGGCCGGATCTCAGCTCACTGCAAGCTCCGCCTCCCGGGTTCCCGCCATTCTCCTGCCTCAGCCTCCCGAGTAGCTGGGACTACAGGCGCCCGCCACCTCGCCCGGCCCCGGCTAGTTTTTTGTATTTTTTAGTAGAGACGGGGTTTCACCGTGTTAGCCAGGATGGTCTCGATCTCCTGACCTCGTGATCCGCCCGTCTCGGCCTCCCAAAGTGCTGGGATTACAGGCTTGAGCCACCGCGCCCGGCCTCATTGATAGTCTTTAAGGGAATCATTCTGAATTATTTGTCAGTCATTTTATAGATCTCCATTTCCTCAGGGGTTATTATTGGAGCTTTATTAGTTTCTTTTGGAGGTGTTACGATTCCCCATTTCTTCAGAATCTTTGTGTCCTTGTGTTGGTTTCTGTGTATTTAAGCAAACAGCCACTTCTTCCAGCTTTTCCAGGTGTTTTTTGGGCAGAAATAGACCTTTAATACTTGGTTTAGCCTGTGATTCTGAACAAGTGAGTTGGTAACAACCCCATGCAGGCAGGGCTTGCTGTCATATTCTTTAGTTGATAGGGTTGCTGCCTTTGCTCTGAGGTTAAAGATGGCTGCTGGTTGGGCTCCACTGCGCGGCAAAACTACTGGCTTGGCTTTTCAACTTGTAGAACTGCTAGCTTGGAACCACAATCATAACTGATTGGGCAGAATTTCAGGTTATATTCCTTGGCTGAATGGTAACACTATTTGCGATTCACACTTGGGCAAGTCTGCAGGATGTGTTTGAATTCTGGCAGAGTCATTGTTTAAAATGTATGGGTCTAGAGACTATTCGCTATAGGAATAAATGGTTGAGGCTTGTCTCCCTGCCTGGATGGTGCCTTGGAATGGGCTTTGAGTTTGGGCATAGCTTCTGTTTGGACTCCTGGGTTAGGCAGCTCCAACCCTATGCTCCATAGAAAGGTGTTTTAGTTGTATCTCTTTGCCTGGGTGGGGAATTGGCGGCTTAGCCATGCTGCTGTTTAGACTCCTGGGTTGGGCAGCTTTATCTCCTAAACTCCACAGAAGTTCAGTGTTATGGACATTTTCTTGCCTAAGCAGGACCTTGAGGTGGGCTCTGAGGCTTTGGGAATGTCTATCCCACATGCTCTGCTTATGTACATGGAGGCTGCTATCTCTCTGCCTGGGTGGGGACTTAGAATGGGTTTTGAGGCTGGACATAGATGCTGGCCATCCAAGGATCCAAACAGGTTTAAACTTCCCACTGCTTCTCTGGGAGTGACAAATTTGGCTTTGTGGGTCTATGCCTTTGGTTGGTATCTATGATAGGATGCTACTGCTAGCAGAAATACGTAGCTACCACCAAGATCTGCATGCTGGTTACTCAAGCTCCACTTTCTTTATATCTACCCGACCCGAGATGCTATAGCCCTGCTGTCACCTGCAGTGTTCCTTGTGATCCAAGACAGGAGTGGGCTTCCTAGGAAGTATCTCAAAATGCTAGGGAAGTTGGAAATCCACCTCCAGTTTTCTTTTCCCACCGTAGAAGCTCTGGGACCAAGGGGTTCTTCTTTTGTGTCACTGTGCCTACTTGGAAATGAGAAGGAGTAACAGCCATAGTGAGACTGCTTCCCTTACCCTTCTAAGGAGGCTTTTATGAGGTTAGGTGGTTCACATTTCCAAGTCTCAGGGTTTTCACAAAGGTGTTCTTGTCTGTAGATAGTCCCTACTTGAACTTTCTGTGGGGAGTGGTAAGTCCTGAGAACTTCCATTCTTATTGCTGATGTCTATTTCTGTATTTCATTCTTTTGAATGTTTTCATTCTTCTTCTCAATTATCCTTATTACATTTTTAGCCAATCTTCTTTACCCTTATAATTTGTTATTCATTTTTAAAATCTGAGCAAATTTTGCTTTTTTCTTATTGATTTTAGATCTTATGAATAATTTCACATCTTTTGGTTTTATCTCTTTTTAGTTTTTTATAATATGTGCATTAAGATTTGTTTTAAAAATACAAATGCTTGTTCTATGATATTTAATTCAGGTTGCAGTGTTGTATTACATTTTTCCTTTGTTTTATGGTTGATTTTGAGAAGAGAATTATCTACAAAAATATTCTTTCTCATTTTCTTTCTTTTTACAGTGAATTTGTATGGATATTATCTGCCATTTTCTGTTCTTTGGAAATGTCATATTTCCCGAATCACCAGTAATAGGTGACACAGCCTAGGTAGGAATAAGGAGTTAGAGGGTCTTTACATGTCTTTTAGTTCAACATTTCCTGTTCTATTGGCATGAGAAAGTTTAGGTTTTTTAATATATGGGGCTTTTTAGGGTGTCTGCTGATTTTGTGATTGTCGTTTATTTTGGTAGAATCTTTAAATTCTGCTGCTTGTGTCTTTCTTCCACTTCTCCATGGAATATCTAAAGTATACGTCCTCTTTATTTGGGTTTTCCCTCTTTATCTTAGAAAGCAGTATCCTCCTAAGACTGTTGTCCCAATGCATTTTTAAGCCTCCTACTTTTAGTTCTGTTATAACCATTTTTCTGAACCAACTGGTCTCAGGTTGCTCTCAGTATTTTCTCCCGAAAGGGGAAGGCCTATTTTTGATGATAGTAATTTTTATTTATCTTCTTTGACCCCAAGGTCTGCAGAGTTTTCTCCTATTCTTTGTATCATGTTTGCCTGACTTTCCAGTACTTCCTGGACTCTGGAGCTGGCTCTGCTGGTATAAGATATTTATTTTTCTACATATATGCAGTATGTTCTGTCTTCTTATACTATAGACATGGATTATAAGGGTTCTGTTTGCAGTCTTTATTGAATAATATGGTTTTTAAATTGCACAAAGTGATTTAGGTTCAGGTGGCCATTTTTATTTTTCAGAAACATGAAATCCTCTCCCATATATATTAATACTTAAAAAAAAAAGAACATTAGAGCATGAAAATTTCTGACATTAGGGAACTAAGCAAGATAAGTCACAAAGAATCAAGATACTTAATGGTCTTTAAATAAAAGGTTTGATATCTTAAGATCATCTCAGAAAATTTCATTTAATATATATACTAAGAGAATGCAACTGACATAAATCTAAGTTCAGAATTGCTGAGTACATAAAAAAATAATGAAAGATCAATTTTGAAAGATGTTTCTGGGTCTGAAGCAGCCTACAAAGTACAACTGGCTTGTCATGTAGGGAGAAATAATGAGGAAGTAATTTATCTTTGTTAATAATTGAGGAACAGTAAATGCGCATGTGAACTTGGTGTCCCTGTGGATGATACCTTGTACTGCTATATTAAGAAGAAATATTTCTTTTCTCATGGATTCAATGAAGCTAGGTAGAATAAGGTTTTAAGTTCTCTCAGCTTCGAGCGGTCCAGTAGGGAAAAACTAAGATTATGTCTCATTACTGTGAATCTTACTTTTTTTTTTAAGTAAAATTATCAGAGGGAATTAAAATGCTTGAAAACTGAAAGGGATAAATGATGTGACTTTTCTTGAAAGAATAATCATCCTTGTGATGCACATAGTAATTTCACTGATCAAAAACAAATCAGTGTATTGTTCAGCTTTCTTTAGTGACTTTAAAAATATCACCAAACTTTAATGTGCCATTTTATTGTAATGGTTATATCAGTTGAAAATACAACATTGTAATATGTGTACCTTTGACATTTGAGAAATGGAATGATTTAAGATATTGAAAGAGTTTCTGTTTAATGTATGCCTAATCTTCCATAAAAGCCTGCAGCAAATGCTAAATATCAACTATTTTCTATATAACTAAGGCTAAATATGTTCAGTCTCATCACTTCTACTTAACATTCTACTGGAAGTTTTATCTATTATTTCACAGTAGGCAAGTGAAATAATACAACCACGAAAAGAATTTAAAGATGAGACAAATGAAGTTTATAAAAGTTAAGCAACTTGTCAGTGGTAAAAAAAGGAGTAAATTGTAAAGCAGTATTCAAATATGGATGTTGGATGGGGGGGTATTTATCTTGGGAGGATTCTTAACCTCAAGAATGTTGGGACTATCAGGAAAAAGACAACTTCTTATTAAGACTAATAGCTAGGTAATAGTGAATTGCCAGTAAAAATATGGACGGTTCCTGACTTCCAATGGTTCAACTTATGAGTTTTTGACTTAATAGTGGTTCAAAAAAATGATAAACATGCAATAAAAATTGTACTACAAATTTTGATTTTTTACCTTTTCCTGGAATATGCAGTAAGATACTCTCTCATTATGCTGTGTAGCAGCAGAAACCTATAGATCTGTTAGCCACTGGATCACAAGACTAAACAACTGATATTCTACAGTGTGCTGTGTTGTGAGAAGATTTTGTGCAACTGCTGGTTAAGGAAAATGTTCTGAGTATGTTTAAGGTAGGCTAAGCTAAGCTATAATGCTCAATAGCTTAGGTGTATTAAGTACATTTTCAACTTAATATATTCAACTTGAGTTTATTGAGATGTAACCTGATTGTAAGTCAAGAATTGTCTGTTATCCGTGTTTCCTATAAAAACTAAAATTATTTTTTAAAATAACCTTAAGCAGTTTCTTTTTGTTTGTTTGTTTAACTTCTATACTTAGTAAACCTGTTGAAAACCTAGCTCTTGCTTTTAGGATACATGAATAGTCCTTAAAACTCATAGATTTGTAATGAGGCACCCCAGAGCAATAACAGGTAAATTATTCAAAAGTATTAGATAGAGGCTAAGAAAGAGTTTAGCTCATGACCAGTAAGTGCAGATTATCTGTCTTAATGTCTCTAACTTAATTATTAATCAACAGCTAGACCAAAGAGAGGTACCCTGTTCTTCAAATAACTAAACATTGAAAGTGATGACTATGAACCTGGGTCTTCGAAACACATAAAAATTCTGTTGAGGCAGGCAATAATTTTTCTCCTGTGAAAAGTATCACAGGAGGGTTTGAATTGTACTTATGTGCAAAAATCTTTGATGCATACCATGACAGGCATAACTACATTTCATGATGGACATAACTAGGCTAGACATATAGTCTCCAATCCCTTAGAGCAAGAGTGGAGCTTCCTGTAGTAGGCAATTACAGCTTCATTTCTCCCTATGGGTGGGGATTTACCTTTTGTCAAGAAATAAGACTTCACAGTGAATGGAAACAGGCTTGGATCTTTTATTTATTCATTTAGAGACGGAGTTTTGTTCTTGTCGCCCAGGCTGGAGTGCAATGGCTCCATCTTGGCTCACTGCAACTTTCACCTCCCGGGTTTGAATGAATCTCCTGCCTCAGCCTTCCAAGTAGCTGGGATTACAGGTATGCGCCACCATGCCCACCTAATTTTTGTCTTTTTAGTAGACAGGGTTTTACCATGTTGGCCAGGTTGGTCTCGAACTCTTAAGTTCAGGTGATCCACTCAACCTGCCTTGGCCTCCCAAGGTACTGGGATTACAGGCATAAGCCACCATGCCCAAACAGGCTTAGTTCTTTTAAATAGGGAATTTAAACTTGAGAAACTCTAGATGGTCACATTAGGAAAAACACTGTTCATGATAATAATTTTATTATATTTGTATGGCTGGAAGATATGGAAGAAAAGAAATGGAATATGGAATCTTTTTGTGTATTTCCTCTGTTTTTAAGTTAGCCTGAAACTTTATTCCTCAGAATTACTCTTAGGGAAAGACATAAAATTGCTGAGAGATACTGTCTTTAAGAAAAGAAAAAAAAAACTTAAAAAAAACTTCTAAAATGATTTATATGTGAAAAATTCTGATGTTCTGTGTTTATTTTACTTAAGTATAAAGAATCATTTCAGGGACATATTTTTTATAGGATGTGGGGTTAAATTGAGATTTTCAAAAAGATGCAAGTAAAGGCTATTGAGAGAATGAAAGAGTAAAAAGAGTGTGATTTTGTGCCATAAAATTTCCTGTATTTAGAAAGATTTTGAAGTAGTTACACTGTGATCACAAAATACATCTATTCAACTAAGATTTGAATAACTTTTTCTTGAAAGAAGAGTACAATTTTGAAAAGATCTATAATCTTTAGTGTGACAGTAGTATACTTTAAAGTGATTACTTTTTTTCAAAAAGATGGAATAAAAACAAACATGATATTCATTGGTCTTGGCTTTTATATGAATGTTAATGTGGCACAACAAGATAGAAGTAAGTAAAGTTTCATTCTATTCTTAATGTATTTTATATTTTTTCTGGAGTCTTCATAATTAATATAGCTCATATTTTATTGTAATTGTTATTCAGTTCATGTGTCTACGATTTTTATTGTACCTTATTTTTCTGTGGGGGCAATATATATGTTTAGGCCTTAATACAAAATCTACTTAAATCTTTGAAACTATTGATGAATATTGTGTGTCACTCAAAATATAACAGAGGCAAGTATTTTATGTCTCCACAAAGGAAAAAAAAACAGTTTTTTCAGTGAGGAGACTGGTTTCTGACTTCTCAGCAAAGTCTTTAGAAATTCATGTAACTTGGAAAAAATATACTTTAAATAATGAAGTCAAGAAACAAATTGAAAATCTGAAATGCAAGGAGCCAAACACATTTATGACTTTACCTTAATTTTTGGTACTGTTATTAATTTTGGACCTCAATCATGTTGGTCATTGATGTTTCCTCTATTTATATTTAACAGGCATTTCCATCTATCATAATGTATTATGAGACCCATTTTCTGTTGTTAGGATTATCCCTCTAGGCAGATTTGAAATTTCATTCAAGTGCTTGGAAAGATACTGTCTGTATTCAGCTTTATGACATAGAGTAAGTAAATGTCACATGACTTAGCAGATAGTATTGAAAGAGGTACTGGATTATCAATTAATGCTAAAGAAGAAAATATCCACAAAAGTTATTTCATACAGGCCTTCAAAATTATGAAACATTTAGTTTGTATGTGTACTCATTTTGAATGAGAAAAAAATTATTTCTGTACTACGAAAAAATCAAACAAACATTTCCTGCTTATTATTCTATCTTTCTGGAGAGCCATTTAAGTCAAGAACAGCCTAACTCAATTAAAAACAAACAAACAAACAAACATATTGGATTAAAAAAAAAAGACTGAACTTATCCAAAAGTAAGTGTACATATCTATAGATATAATCTATATCTATAGATATAGATAGATGTGAATAACACTATTAATATTTATAATAATTACATTTTAGATGATAGTGATAACACATATACATGAAATAATCAAGCACTAAATAATAATTTTTACTGGAAAATTCTTTTCAATATTCAAAGAATAATATAATTTTTATGTTGCATAGAATCCTCTGGAAAATAAAAATAGAAATGCCCTCCAATTTATTTTAGGAGCTTAGTATTTCCTCAGATTCTAAAACCTGAGGATAGGTTGCTATACACAATAGCACAGATGAATCTCTCTAACAGGATGTTGGGCAATTATGCAATTCTCCAAATAACATAAAGAATAGATTTCATTTATATAAAGCAAAAAGGCAAGCAAAATAAAATTAAACATTTTAGGCAGTCATAACAGTGCTAAAATCATGAAAATCAAGGAAATGTTTATCTCAGAAGCCAGGACAGTGGTTAATTCTAGGCTAAAATAGGGGGTTGGGATTTGGTAGGACAAAAGAGTGAGCTTTTTTATTTTATTTATTTATGTATTTATTTATGTATTTATGTATTTATTTATTTTGAGACAGAGTCTTGCTCTGTTGCCAAGGCTGGAGTGCAGTGGGGAGGTTTCTGCTCACTGCAACCTCCATCTCTCGGGTTCAAGCAATTTTCCTGCCTCGGCGTCCCAAGTAGCAGGGATTACAGGTGCACACCACCACATATGGCTAATTTTTGTATCTTTAGTAGAGACAGGGTTTCACCTTACTGGCCAGGCTGGTCTCAAACTCTTGACCTCAAGTGATCCACCCATCTTGGCTTCCCAAAGTGCTGGGATTACAGGTGTGAGCCACTGTGTGTGGTCAGAAGTAGGCTTTATGCAGTGCA
>NW_012115799.1:3549484-3554208 GCF_000951035.1 Colobus angolensis palliatus | reverse complement strand
TGTGTTTAGCTCCTTGCATTTCAGGTTTTCAATTTCCTAATCAGTGGTATCTTCACATGTAGAGCTACTTTCCAACATTTCGGACAACGTACCTTCCAAAGGAGGTAGTATTTGCCAAACAGCCTTTCTTATGTGGTCTTTTGGGAGAAACAGCATTAGAATGATACACTCTATTTGTGTAGAGTTGTATTTGTCCTACCTTTATTAAAACCTTAGCAAGAGAAGGACTGGTGTGTATTAGGCATCATGATAGGTATTATAAAATTCTTTGCCTCATTTAATTTTCATGGCATCTCTATGAGATTAAACATTATTGCTCTCATTTTACAGATAACTAGTAAAGGCTCAATGTTATTAAATTATTGATCAAGGATACAGTTAGGAGATCAAAGATCTAGGGGTGGACCCTGGTCTATCTGATTCCATATGTATTCTTTATCGTAGTGAGGGTATGAGGTAATGTTATAGAACTGACTTAAAGTCTGCATTTTGTGAAATTATTTTATTAACATCTTTAAATCCAGACACTGGCTTGTAATCTCTAGCCCACAAATCCTCACCCTTCTGCATTGTCTTTTCACTTAGGACCCCAGCATATCAATCGCTGTGAGTGCTTACACTTGCTCTGAAAACCTAATCCAGCTCCCTCTTTAAAGCACTATCCATGCTGATGCTATGTTTCTGAAAGGCTATGCTGAGCTATGTAACATAATAGTTAAGAGCATGAGTTCGAGAGTCAGACTGAGATTTAAATTCTAGTTCACTTTAATCAGTCATGTGATTTTCAATAAATTACTGTCAGGATAAACATCCTCTTTACCTTGCTAAACAAGACCCTTTATTATTTGGTTCTTGCCTATTACTCCAATGTCATCTAATCACTCTCCCATGTTAAAGAGTTGCTGTAGATATCTTGCTATTTTAAAGTCAAGCTTACATAAAAGCTGGGAATCATCCTGAAACATCACCTGAGGGATCAGAAACATCTGAGATTTGTGGTTAGTCATATGCCTTTCTCAGTGGCTGAAATTCTCATCTCCTTCATCTCCTTTCATTGATTATTTACTCTCCCTTCCCCTCCTCTTCACATACATATTTGCTAAAACCTTGCCCAAAGGTAAGATCTTCTTAAGCATGGGGTCTTTGTTTTCCTTTGTGCTTTCATTAGTGCAATAAAATGCATGTATTTCTTCCATCTCTTTTATATTATACTTCATTGTAGTTGTTGATTTACTTGTGTCTTGTCTCTAGTAGAATGAATGGTCATTAGAAGAAATCACTTCTTATTTAACTATCACTGGAATCTAGTTCAGTGCCAGCCACATGGGGTAAATTCTTCACATTGTGTATTGCATGAGTGTGTATCAAATTAATTCAATATGGTAGGTGCAAATGAAGACCAACATCAATATTAACTTAGAATCATACTTATCATACTTGTTTATCATCTGTGAAATGGGTCAAGAGGAGGAAATAGTATAATTCTAGATGTAGTATATTTTATGTTAGCTATAATATTGCTAATAGCAGAAGGCAAGGAGGTGTAATTCTGTCATTTATATTTTTTCTGAAGATAGATCTTTTTTAAACAGTCTACTACCTTTTCATTATTTTAGGCTAGTACAAGCTATATGGCAAGTTTGCATGTTGGTGAGCCAAAATTACTGAATAAATTCAAGGTAGCAGAAATAAGTATTTGCTAGCTTATAACTGACTGCATATGTGTATACACATTTGAATATGTACTATGGACATTCTGGGAGTGTGCTGGGATAGATGTGTTCATAGAGGACAGTAAATATCAAATTTAATAATGCCAAATTTTTATCTGGAGAACTGAACTTTCATAAATTTTTTATTTGATCAGGCCAAACATTTTGAAAATTACACTTATTCTATAATCTCTAGGGACTATGATTGAATATGTGGATGAATGTTTATAAATGTAAATTTTATGTAAATATACATGCTCCCCAAAATACATATAAGTGTACATGTCAAAGCATTTTCACCTATGTAACCAGTAACCAGATAAAGAAGAAACAGAACATTACTAAAACAGGAAGCCCTCTCCTCTCTCTTTACAGTCACTGCCCACACTAACCCCCTGTCTATAAGTAGAGAATAAACTTTATCTTGGCTTCTAAAACTATGGATTAGTTTGGCCTGTCTTTGAACCTCATATAAATAGAGTCATATGCTTTTCTTTCAGGCAGGCGTCTTTCACTCAAGGTTGTGTTTGTGAGGTTTCTCCATGTGTTGCAACTAATTCTAGTTCATTCTTTCTTATTGCTGTATATCTTTCCTACTATAGATGAAAATGTGGATTGCTTTGCATTTGAGACTATTATAAATACTGCTGTGCTAAAAAAATTTTGTTCGTATCTTGGTGAACATGTAAACATTTTTACTTTACATAAATCTGAAAACATAATTTCCTTGTCATAGAGTTTGCTCATATTTACGTTTGATACTCTCTACCAAAGAGTTTTCCAAAGTGGTTATATGAATTTAAATTCCATTTAGTTGAGAGCTAATTAAGCTGCCTTTTTCCGGTTTTTTTTAGTGATACATGTTTCAAAGGGAAATTTCAAATCTAGTACTCTTAACTAATGGATATTGCCAAACCTATTAATTATTTCTTACAGTTTAGGAAACTAAAATGCATCTTAGCTCATTTTTCTTGTAATAAATATGTTAAAAATATCTTATTGTAACATATTTTTAACATTTTAACATATTAATAAAAATGACTAAGTATTTTTGTCTAAATGTAGATATATTTTAAAATTTTAAAAATTATGGAATATAATTTTTAGAGAAATATCTTTCTTCAAATATGATTAAGCTAATCATAATTTTAATGAGCTGCTTAATTTGGTTTGTCACAGTTTCTGATACAGAACAATGGTGCCAGTTTTTTGTAGTGGGTTCTATTTAATTCAACCTTTTTGCTTATTCTCTTTTTAAATCTCAGAAGCTATTATATAGACTCCAAGATTTTGTATTAAATAGAACAGAGATTCAGTTTACATAAACGTTTGATTCCTGCCTGCCTGATGATCTTTCTAGGTGACACACTAAAGCCTGATGAAACTTCTACTTTGACACTCAGAGAAAGGCTTGAACAATTCTTATGAAATGATTTTCCTGGTGAGAAATGATAAAGACATTTAAATAGATGTTGGAGAAATGAATTCTATGTAGAAGAATATAGCTAGGTAAGAAGAATTAACTGCGTTTCTTAAAATTTCACTTTTGACAAGGATCTCTAAAACTAGTTATTTGTTTATTATTTTGATCTCATTATCAGGCACTGAATTTTCTCCAGTTGAACCACGATACTAGCTATGGAACATTGGGATAGGTTTCTTTGATTCATGATCTCAGAGCCAATAAAACCGTCCAATGAGTCAAGAGTGAATAAGACCAAAGATACAAAAAGGGGAAAAAATAGAGGATTTTAAAATAGAATATTTACTTATGGCAAAGGCAAATAATGTATTAATTTCTGCATTCCTACATCCATAAAAGTATCTTATCAGTTGATGACTTATCAATTATTTATTTGGCCCTTATCCTTTTTAAATGGTCTCTCTTATAATTCCTATATGAATAGATACTCAAGGAAGAGGTAAAGCATGAATATGAATTATGAGGTCTCATTTATTGCCTCTTTAATTTTATTCCAAGTCATACCTTCTTTGCCTGCATTGGAAGGAGATGGAATGGTGAAGATAGAGATTGTGACAAGATTTTAACAAATGAGGAATCTGAAGAACCAGGCTGTTGCCTAACTTTTGATGGAGGCACAGTTACCATGGCTACTGAGAATGTGTTCAAAAACTTCCTAGTGATCTATTAGATCTGCTCTGGTCCATCAGAGAAGACTGAAACTGAGAGCAATGAACAGGTGTGCCTGAAATATGTATCTTAGAAAAGAAAAGCCTGGTGAAGACTCTCTAAAACTCAGCTCTAGGGACCAGAATTTGTATATCCCTGTTACTATATTCTCATCTATTTTAGATAAAACACTGAAAAATTTTATTCTCAATCATTTTCTAAGTACTAATATTATATCTTTAAAATTATAAATTCTAGATATGTTAAAATTTTGTCTCTTTGCATTATTGTTCTTCAGTTAAACCTGAATCCATTCCATGGTATAATTCTGGGGTCTAATTAAAGATTTAAAGATATTCAGACCCCAGGTTTAATACATTGTACATGGCAGTTTCAAAAATGTATTTTGTATGCTTAATAAAGAAGGGAAACAATTGCCAACAAAAAGTTTATTTATTAGTTTTTGTTTACTTTTCTAAAAAAGGTTAGAATATTTTATAATTCAAGATAGTGTGGCTGAAATTTTTATATTATAGTCATAATGGGTTACTTAACAATACCTTTCCGCCCTCCCTTTTTTTATTGTTAATTATCACATACTTTGGCTTTAGATTAGATAAGCATCAGAAGACAAAATTAATACAAAATGAAAAAAAATATTTTTCCGAGGAGAGGATATCCTGTAAAAGAATATCCTGTAAAAGAAATATCCTGTAAAAGAAATTTAAAAATGGCTTAAGCAATATCCTATAAAAGAAATTTAAAAATGGCTTTTTGTATGTGTGCTTTGTAGACTCTTTTCAGGGAAAACTAATATGTTAAGTAGTGCAAACGAAATGGGGCCCTTGGGTTTCCACTGCTTATAAATTGGATGCAAATTA
>NW_012115799.1:3545746-3547610 GCF_000951035.1 Colobus angolensis palliatus | reverse complement strand
GGGACATTGGCATTCTCTCCTTAAGTTCTCTCCATTTCTTTTACTCCTTCCAAAAGCCAAAGAGTACAAATGTGAGAGTGTACATTGCTTTCTACTTCTACTACTTCAGAGGGTGCAAGCCCAAAACCTTGGCACTTTACATGTGGTTTTGAGCCTGTGGGTACACAGAAGTCAAGAATTGAGGTTTGGAAACGTTTGCCTAGATTTCAAAGGCTGTATGGAGACACCTGGATATCCAGGCAGAAGTTGCTGCAGGGGCAGAGCCCTCAAGGAGAACCTCTGCTAGGGGAGTGTGGAAGAGAAATATGGGGTTGGAGCCCCACACAGTCCCCATTGGGTTACCACCTAGTGGAGCTGAGAGACGAAGGCCACCATCTTCCAGATTCCAGAATGGTAGATCCACTGACAGCTTGCACTGTGCACCTGGAAAAGCCACAGGCACTCAATACCAGCTCATGAAAGGAGCCTGGAGGGAGGCTGTACCCTGAAAAGCCACAGGGGCAGAGCTGCCTTAGGCCATGGGAGCCCACCTCTTCCATCAATGTGATCTGGATGTGAGATATGGAGTAAAGGAGATTATATTCAGAACTTTAAGATTTAATGACTGCCATGTTGGATTTCAGGCTTGTATGGGCCCTGTAGCTCCTTTGTTTTGGCTGATTTCTCCCATTTGGAATGGGTGTATTTACCCAATTCCTGGACTTCCATTGTATTTAGGAAGTACATAACTTGCTTTTGATTTTACAGGCTCATAGGTGGAAGGGACTTGCCTTGTCACAAATGAAACTATGGACTTGGACTTTTGGGTTAATGCTGATATGAGTTAATGTTTTGGGGAACTGTTCGGCAGGCATAATTGTGTTTTGAAATGTGAGAAAGATGAGATTTGGGAGGGGCCAGGGGCAGAATGATATGTCTGGCTCTGTATCCTCACCCAAATCTCATCATGAATTGTAATCTGAATTATAATCCCCATATATTGGGGAAGGGACCTCATGGGAGGTGATTAGATCATTGGGGTGGTCCCCGTATGCTGCTGTTCTCATGATAGTGAGTGAGTTCTCACGAGATCTGATGGTTTTATAAGGTGCTTTTCCCCTTTCCTTGGCACTTCTCCTTCTTGTTGCCATATGAAGAAGGATGTGTTTGCTTCCCTTTCCACCATAGTTGTAAGTTTACTGAGGCCTCCTCAGCTCTGTGGAACTGAGTCAATTAAACCTTCCTTGATAAATTACCCAGTCTCTGGCAGTTCTTTATAGCAGTGTGATAATAGACTAACACAGCCACATTTTTAAAATGAAAACTAACATCAAGAAATAAAATGTAGCTTCTCTCTTGTCTATAACAGACTTAATTATTAACAGGAACCTCCACTTGGCTAGACTGGTGACAGTATTGTGTGAGTGTATGTAAAATGTACTTTCCATTGACAATTTGAAACATCTTAGTCTCTTGGGGGTTATGCACCCTTAACGTAGTTACTCAACTTTTTTCGGAGGGGTGGTCCAGTCTCCTTCATTCTTCCCTTGCCTTCAGATGTTGGGTCTCTGCCCATGACTGCTTTTCTTCCTGACTACACTCTTCTGTTTCCCCATTTACACCTATGCATGTTCTCTATGGCATATGTGAGAGCTGCTTTCACTCCCACGTTATAACAGATGTGGTGGTGAGGTGACTGGAGGGTGTCTCTTATGAGCTTCTATACTCTTTCAAGCCATATCTGGGAAAACATGTCCCTAGCTCCTGTGCTACCCTATTCCTATCTGGATATTTCTACAGTTTGCCTCCTTCTCCAATGCACATGATGTTTGAACTATGAATAAGGCATAGGGACATTGGCATTCTCTCCTTAAGTTCTCTCCAT
>NW_012115799.1:3537845-3539615 GCF_000951035.1 Colobus angolensis palliatus | reverse complement strand
TGAGAACATATTTGGCCTTTGGATATTATAGACATGACAAATTTTTATATATTTCAATGCAATTGCTTTTCATAGATAGGAAGAGTAACAGGGTCACTGATATAGTCTGACTCTGTGTCCCCACTGAAATCTTATCACGAATTGTAATTGAATTATAATCCCTGCAGAAGGGCCCTTGTGGGAGGTGATTAGATCATTGGGGTGGTCTCCTCATTCTGTTTTCATGATAGTGACTGAGTTCTTATGGGACCTGATGGTTTTTAAAAGAGACTTTTCCTTCTTTACTTGGTACTGCTCCTTCCTGCCGCTATGTGAACAAGGACATGTTTGCTTCCCCTTCATCCACAGTTGTAAGTTTACCGTGGCTTCTGTGGAGCTGTGAGTCAAATAAACCTCTTTCCTTAAAAATTGGCCAGTCTTGGGCAGTTTTTTTATAGCAGGATGAGAATAGACTAATACAGTAAATTGGTACTGCAGAGAGTGGGGTGCTACTTTAAACATACCCAAAAATGTAGGAGTGAATTTGGAACTGGGTAGCAGGTACAGATTGGGACAGTTTGGAGGGCTCAGAATTAGACAGGAAAATGTGGGAAAGTGTGGAACTTCCTAGAGACTTGGAAGGCTCAGAAGACAGGAAGATGTGGAAAAGTCCGGAACTTCCTAAAGACTTGTTAAGTAGCTTTGACCGAAATGCTGATAAGCTGAAATGGTCTCAGATGGAGATGAGGGACTTGTTGGGAACTGGAGTAGAGGTCACTCTTGCTATAGAAAGAGACTGATGGCATTGTTCCCCTTCCATAGAGATCTGTGGAGCTTTAAACTTGAGAGAGATGATTTAGAGTATCTGGTGGAAGAAATTTCTTTTTTTGTTGTTGTTGTTTCTAACTTTTATTTTCATTATACTTTAAGTTCTGGAGTACATGTGTAGGACGTGCAGGATTGTTACATAGGTACACATGTGACATGGTGGTTTGTTGCACTCATCAACCCATCATCTGCATTAGGTATTTCTCCTATGCTATCCCTCCCCTGTTCTCCCAGCCCCTTTAGGCCCTAGTGTGTGACATTCCCCTCCCTGTGTCCATGTGTTCCCATTGTTCAACTCCCACTTATGAGTGAGAATACATAGTGTTTTGTTTTCTGTTCTTGTGTTAGTTTGCTGAGAAAGATGGTTTCCAGCTTCATCCATGGAACTAACCCAAATGCCCATCAATGATAGACTGGATAAAGAAAATGTGGCACATATACACCATGGAATACTATGCAGCCATTAAAAAGGATATGTTCTGGCAGAAGAAATTTCTAAGCAGCAAAGTGTGACAGAGGAAGTGGAGCAAAGAAATTTGGAAAATTTGCAGCCTCACAATATGATAAAAAAGAAATCCCATTTTCAGGAAAGAAATTCAAGCCAGCTGCATAAATTTGCATAAGGAACAAGGAGCTGAATGTTAATCATCAAGACAGTGGTGACAATGTCTCTAGGGCATGTCAGAGACCTTCACATCAGCCCTTCCCATCATAGGCACAGAGGCCTAGAAGGGAAAAGTGGTTTTGTGGGCCAGGACCAGGACTCTCCTTCTCTGTGCAGCCTTGGGACATGGTGTCCTGTGTTCCAGCTGCTTCAGCTTTAGCTATGACTAAAAGTGGCCAAGGTACAAGTCAGTCATTGCTGGAGATTTCTACAGTTTGCCTCCTTCTCCAATGCACATGATGTTTGAACTATGAATAAGGCATAGGGACATTGGCATTCTCTCCTTAAGTTCTCTCCAT
>NW_012115799.1:3526805-3537033 GCF_000951035.1 Colobus angolensis palliatus | reverse complement strand
GAATAAGGCATAGGGACATTGGCATTCTCTCCTTAAGTTCTCTCCATTTCTTTTACTCCTTCCAAAAGCCAAAGAGTAGAAATGTGAGAGTATACATTGCTTTCTACTTCTTCTTCATGCCTGGTGGATCCTCAGTTAAGTCATAACTTCCTGTTTATCTATTTGCTTTGCTCTATAGTCTTAAGCAATAATGGTGAGTTGGGGCAAGGGCCAGAAACTAGCTTGTTGATAAGGACAGTTACATTTAAAGATACTCCAACAAGATTCTTCATATCAGACTAGTTTTATGTTTATGGTTACCAACTTGCCATTTTTCATCTACTGATGAATTACTAAAGTGAAGATAAGGGAAATAGCAAACGCAAATTAGACATATTTAGAATTTTTTGTATATATGAGACATTATACTATCAACTTACATGAACTTTGAATTTTGGATTTACTGCACATTTAGGAGTGAGACCAGAAAGGCTCAGAAATAGAGGAAAAGTGACATCTCCATAGTCTCCACAATGTCTAATTTATCTTTATAGTTATTGTAAAACCTATATAAGCATAATATAACAGTCCTTTAGTATAAATAATAATCTTAACTATTTTATATTATGCTAATCCCTTCAGACTTTGAATATCCTATCCCTTCAGACTATTCCTTCAGACTTTGAATAGATTGTTGAAACCCAAGACTGTCTAGTAGAAATTTGATGTCATCTTGCAACATCAACCAGGACACAGATGACAGTACTGTTTGTCATTATGATATTTCATATTTAAGCCCTACTAGCTAGGAACTAATATCCCCACTTTGCAGAGAAAATTGAGGTATAAAAAACAAGTAATTTGCTCAAGATCGGAGAGCAAGAAGGTGACAGAGTTGAGACTTGTGTCCAAGGAGTGTGCTCTTTAGTCTTAACTCTCTCATCACACTGTCTCTCTGATAGGAAGAGGAATTTATGACATATGGTTACATAGATGTGCAATTGCTCTCATTCTTGCTACATATTCTTTACCAAAATGCTAGTGACTAACCTGGCATTAAACATGTAGCCACATAATCACAGACACACACACACAAATAACAAAAACTCTTTTGAGTTTACGTAACAAAAATGAAAATAATTTAAATGATCAAATAGTTTAAATATGTAAACACAATCTAAAAATGAAAGTTTCAAATCTTAATATTAGCTCTGTCAATAAGTAAAAGTTTCTAGAACACACTAATTTAAACAAAAAGCTTTGTACCAGTATGGTTATTATACTTCTGGTAACAATATCATAATGAAGAAACAGACAGCATCCACTAAGGAATGTTTAGCAAGGTGCATCCTGTATTTTCCTTCTATGTGCCAATTCTCTCATTGGTTTTTACTTTGCTTCTAAGCATGATGTGCATTTTCTTTCTTTTATTTAGTGTATTCATTATTCCTATTACCCAAATTGAGCCTGTTAGGACAATTAATGACTGAGAATGCTTCTCCCTGTTCTGTTCATTTATCCATTCTAATTCTACTTAAAGGTGGCATTACCTTTTCTTTATTTGAAACTTCAGAGGAGAGAGACTAATGGAGCAATCAGACAAAAGGATACAAGCAGGTAGAAATGAAAGATTGCCTGTCATTAATTTATGACTATGTGAACTTATTTGTGTTTGTTTTCAAGGGGAATTTGCACTAAGTGTCTTTCATCTTGTACAAAGCAGACATTAAGTGCGTGAGAGGAAAACGACAGACAAAATGTGGTAATTGAACTGGCCAAGCTATGTTATCATCATTCCAAAGCCAGCTAATAGGATCCTAATATAAAAGGACCCGGCTGAGTGAAGACAAAAATATGAAACTCCTGCAGCTAATAACTTAAAAGATGTGAAAGTTTGATTCGGTTATGTAATCTCCTTAAAACTTTAAATGAGAGAGGGCATCACAGTTGGATGTAGGCATAGAGATTCCTAAATATTCCAACAGAGACTATGAAAATATTAAAAGTATCTATATGACTTTTGTGCTTCCTCTTCCTAGTTTTCTTTTAGTTTTTCAGGATACAAAATGTCTGGCAGAACTTCAGAAACAAGAGGTTCTAGGATTCATTTTGCTCCTCACAGAAAATGATGCCATCAGCTTAAATTTAGCAGAAATGACTAATCCAGTTGATCACACCAGTGAATTGTGAATTCAATCAAAACGGTCAAGCCATGTATCAGACATACTTAAGTATTGCACAGGCTTTGGCCATACCAAGGGGAGTACCATATCACTAGTCACATTCCTTTATTTTCTGTTATAGATAAAATTATCTAAGTCTAATCTTTTGGTGTTTATCCAGAAACTGTCAGAAAAAGAAATACATATATATACACACACATATATAAATATATATGCATTTCTTTCTACATGCACACACACACACACACACACACACATATATATATGGAGAGAGAGAGAAGAGAGAGAGAGAGAGCCTATATATAGGCAAATCTATTGACCTGCAATTAGGTGTGCATGAGGTGCTAAAGTTTCTAATTATGAGTGCCAATGGATTTTTGCAATAACCTGATAGAAATGATTCTATTTAGACCCAGTTTTTAAAACTATTGCCTGGAATTTATCAAAATATGTAATGCATTTATTGTAATGTGTTTAGGTTTATTTCTCTAGTTCTTTGCTCTGATACTATGGTTTTAAATATGCCCTTTTCCCATCTTTGGCAATACTGAATGTTTAAATTTTGCTTTTCAGTTTCATTATTCCCAGCTTTAATCGACACTATAATTAGCTGGCAAAAATGTGATTGATTTAATTAAGAAATGTTGAAAAGTCATTGTGTAGTTGGTAATTCTTTGAAGATAAATGTATTTTGATAGATCCTGGCTCTAAAATCAGTATTTAGAATGCCATATCAAATCATAAATTTTTGGCAAACTTTATATAAAACTTTTAAAAAGTAATAAAGTTTTAAGGAGATTATATAACTGCGTATTAAATAGGTAAATATTTTCTTGAATATCTACATTGCTGCTTATATGTATTTGTTACAGGTTTAGGTACATCATCATATCGGAATCTCTGTTCCTTTCAAAGGGGTAAGGTGACTGCACTCATAAGTTCAACTCACAATGTTAATGGAAGATAGGATTTCATAGTTTGCAATAGTTAAAAATATGTAGGAACTTTACTTATAATCCCCAGCACCTATTTAGAGTTTCTGGTGGGCATCAGCTACAAAGACATTGTCCTGCCTGGAGGAACTCACAGGCTGGCAGTGGAGATGGCAGATGGGAGAGCTCTCATTGACAGTCTTCTTTCACTTTTTGAATCATTTTGGAATGCAGTCAGTATGTTGTTACACCTCTCTTCCAAACTCATCGAATTTTAAAAGGCTTTAAGAAGAAATAATTTACTAAAGATTTAGTGGGGAAGGTCACTCATATTGCCAACTCATACTAGAAACTTAGTGAATTTCTTCAGTAGGTATATATGTTCTTCTCTCCAGGATTTCTCCATACTCTTGACCACCTCATTTCTCTGCTTTTTCCTCAGTCTGTAGATCTCCTTTATTGCCCTAAGCAGTTTTGCTTAGTCTATCCTTTTGGCAAAACACAAGTCTGGTAGTTAATGGAATGGTGAGTACTTACTGCTTCCTAAGCAATGGCATTTGAAGGGTTTCAATGCAGTCCAAGTAGCTTACCTAAATAGTAACTCAACAAATTAAATTCATTATGCGAACTAATTATGAGGTAATAGATACTAAGATGAATATGCAATAAAATCTGCTCTGGCTAAGAAAAATTAATAAAGCTAGTGACTTAACTATCTGGATCTGAAGAATACATAAGGATCTACCAGGGAGATAAGTTGAAGGTGCATTTCAGATAAAAGCAGAGGGTATGAACAGAGCATGAAGAATGAAAAGTGCATGCCTTGGAGGAAGCTGTAGTTTGCTATGGTTAAATTATGGCTACTGAGAGTGTTAAAGAAAATTAAAATGGAGAGAAGGCCTAAAGAATGCCTGGAGAGACAAAGCCTGTTATGCCTCGAAGTGACCTTAGTCTTGCTTAATTTGCAAGTATAAGCAACACTTAACTTGGGCTACTTCTTGTACATGCCTTTGAGAAAAATAAAACTTAAGGCTAACAAATCAGAAGCTGCCAACTAATTTTTTTAACTAGGGACTTTCCAGCAAGACAGATCAAATAAGGCAACTATATAACTGTAACCAGTCAAATATTTTCTTTGCTTTATTTCTGTTTGCCTTATAAAACCTTCCTCTTGGTTTCCCTTGGCAGGGCTCCCAAACCACTTCCAGTATGTGGTTGCCTGATTCTTGCATTATTATTTGCTCAAATAAATTCTTTAAAATTGTATGGTGTCTCAGTTTAGCATTTAACAAGGGCAAAAGGGTGCCTAAATACAAGGGTGAAGTAGTAGTTGTGGAAGTTCTTAAATGTCATGCTACGGTGTCCAGGTATTTCCTTTAGGCAAAAGTGAGCCATAGGAAAGTAATTCCTAGCTTGATAGCTGGTTGACTGGGTAAGTAAACAAAATAAATACCAATTATTAAATGCACTCAATAATTATTGATTGTAATTATTTTATGTTTACTTTTTTCACATAACCATATAGTCATTTTATAAAATTATCCTATACTTGTGGACAGGTGGTGAAATTAAGTGAATTGTATCTATGTTTTTCTTTTTTAACTTTTATTTTAAGTTCAGAGGTATAAGCACAGGTTTGTTACATAAGTAAACTTGGGTTATGGGGGTTTGTTGTACAGATTATTTCATCAGCCAGGTATTAAGCTTAGTATCCTTTAGATACTTTTTCAACTATTTTAAAGTTTTCTGTTTTTATCGTCCTTCCTTTCACTTAGAAATGCTTATTTCCTGTAATAATAAGGGCATCTAAACCCAAACATTTCCAAGTAGATTTCAGGAATTAGAATGTTTCATTGTTTTCTGTGCTACTTCATTTATTCACTGACAAAATATTTACTGAAAAATTACTGTGTGACTGGCCCTGTGACACACATAGGATTGTATAGTTTTCGTTGCCTGTGAGATGCTTTATTCAGTAGTTATGTATCTTACAAATAAGTGTCAGGATGTGAAAAGACTTGCCCGAGGTCATAGCCTTAGTGGTGGCACAGATGTACTAGGAATCAGGACTCTAGATAATTTTTCTCAGTACCTTAGAGTTAACATCTGGTCTGTGGCATAGGGAAACTGGTTGGATTGCATAAGGAGTTAATACATTGTCCAGATGCCATAATCAATGAGAGGTTGAAACAATGAGTTTGGTCAGAATTTGCTGATGTTGTAAATCATGGACGGTTGACTGACTGTGCTGCAGCTATAAATATTGGGAAATTCTTCATTACTTAGGGGAAATATTCAACATTTCACAATTAATGGATCACTGATTTCACTTTTTTATGTTTAAAATGTTTTGGGCTGCCTTATAGATGAATCAGAGGTTAGTAACTGCATATTATTAAATTCCTTGTAGAAACATCGGATTTGAAATCAAAAGAAATGATTTTGCATTCAGGATTCATCATGTCCGATTGAGAGACCTTGTCTATAAATAACAACAATCAAAATTTGTTATTTCAAATGAGTATTTTGAGAAAAGCGTTACAAAAGCATAAGGGGCTATATGATATTTCAGAATTTACGCAAAATAATTATTAAGTATTCTTAATTAAAAGTGATAACAAGATATGGTAATTTCCATATAATTCTAAAAGGGAATTTATTTTTTTAAATATTGAAAATATTAGAGTAGCAAGATCAATTACTACCTTTTTTTTCTTAAAGTGCTACTCAAATTTTATGCTCTTTGGACCTGGATTTTTCATCATCATCATTTTATTCAATAATTTATGCCTAGGAAACTATTATAATTTAGGTTTTTATTCATATAATAATCTTAATAATTACTAATAGTGTTTTCAGTGTACACTATAGTAATGATTTACATAAAATCTCTCGTCTTAAAACAATTATTAACATAATTATTATAAACCCCATTTTATAGCCAAGAACACCTGAAAGTTGAGTAACTTGCTTAAATTCATATAGCTATATGAACCAAAATATGAGCATAGAGACAGTGACACCAGCACCTAAGCTAATGTACCCTTCTGTTAAATAAAACAATTTGTTAGTATATCAAAAATAAGTTTTATGTAATTTTAATCCTTTAGATATTATTAAAGATGTGAATAAACTCAATTTGATTTTGTTGTCGCCTATCATGCTAAAAGACTAAAATATGAAAATATTTCCTCTGTTTATTGAAAAGTATATATGTTTGCAATAGTGAGGAAAGGCTTTAAGCAAAGGCTTGTCATCTTTATAGTTTGTCTTCAAGGGTTGTACATTTTTTACCCTTGAGCATTACTAGAATGGCTTGTAAAGTCACATCAACTTCAGATCACATCTGCCTCCCATCACTAAGTTCCTGTTATTCTCTAGAACCCAGAAGCCAAGGTTGAACACATTTAGTAGTAGGAACAGGTGTTCACAGATACCACTAGTTATTTAGCATAACTAGATTCAGCCTTATTCAAGACTGTGAACTAAAAGGTCATCCAACTGAAAATGTCTTCCATCTGTTTTTACTATTCTGCTGTCCAGCATTGTGTTTTGCTGTTTATACGTAAAATGAGTTCATAATAAAAAATTGTTTAAAAATTATTGGCAACTTGAGGTAAAATGTTTTTGCTTTAAAGTATTTAATAGGATGACATGGATGGTTATTTTAAAATGTAAATATCAGAGGCTTTTAAATTATTTCAGTATGACAATTATGACAGCAGAAATTTAACTGGAAATATTCTTTATGGTGCTTCCTATTATTAGTATTTCCCATTATAATATGGATTAAAATATTAAAATAGTTTAAATTATCTTCAAGAAGATGAGAACAATGCTATATGATATATTTTTATATGTATGTATGGTACATGATATAAATGATATAAATATATCTATACCTTTATATTTATGATTTATATTTATGTGAAATCATATGTTTTTTCTAGAAATATGTGGTTTCCTACATACTATTTATTTGTTGATTCATTTATAATTCTCAGCTATTTATTTTATACCTACTACACTTAATGAAATATAATGGTGATCCGCTAATGCACAAAATAGACTTGATTTATCTCTAGAGAGACAATAAATATTAACCTGACAGTGACATAACTAATATGAGTATTACAATTGTGACATATATTTTGAAGAAGTACAGGATACTAAGTGCTTATATAATTAAATATTTGTACCAATAAAGCTGGGTTAGTGAAATTATACCAGTAAGTTTAAATACAGTTTGAGTGACTATCAGAAAATAATTGAGGGATCTAATCAATTCATTTAGCAAAATTTTTATTTATGCTGAGAAATAAATAAGATTGCTTATAACCTGTAGTAGCTCATGGTCTGAGGGTTGAGTCAGAAGAGAAAACAAGATAATGGTAATGCAGCTTGTTAAGTGTTATCGTGAGGAACCAGAGGAGCCCTGGAGGCACAAAAGAGGTGCCCTCAGGCACAGTGACGGGGTTTGTGAAGGTACATTGACTTTAAATCTGAGACCCAAGGAGACTTGGCATTCCCAACTATGTATTTATGTCATTTTAGTGTTGTGAATAACTTACACATATCATGATTGATACATGTAACTTTAAAACCTCTGTATATCAAAAACAATAATAAACAAAGGCAGGGAGAAACTCTTGAGAAGATATTTGCAACATGTGGACAGGTTTTTTCAAAAAAGTTATCAGCATTAATATCTAAACAGCTCTTTTTGAAGCAATACAAACTACTCAGTTGAAAAAAAATGAATACAGGACACAAAATGGCATTTCAGATAATAAATACAATGACCAACTAAGAGAGGAACGAATGTCGAGCTTAATAGGAATCAAAGATGTGAGTAAAGCAAGATATTACTTAGGCAGAGATATTTTTTAATATTTGAAATCAATATTGATTAGAGAAAAGAAGCCCTTTTTAGTCCCGCTGTTAGGAATGAAAACGAAGTGAAAATTTTGGAGTATTTTGTTAATGTATACTGAAATGTAAAAACATACCTGTTCTTTTGACAGAAATTCTAATGTTAGAAATTTCTCCAGAGGAAAGTGATTGGACAATTGGACCAAGATTTAGACTCATAATATTCAAATCAAAAAATAATTAAAACAATGTAAATGTCTTGTTTTATTGGAATGGTAAATAAAATTAGGAATATTTACTGGAATACTGGAAGCTATTAAAATTATTATGTACATATATTCAACACATATAAATGAAACAAATTCCAAAACTAAGAACATGATTTCATTAAAAAAATGACATGTCCATATGCATAAAATATGAAGCATATGCTCCAAAATATACAAGTAGTGTAAAATTACAGGTGATTCTTTTAAACTCCCCTTTAGTTTCTGTTTGTCAACAATGAATATGTATTGCTTATTTAGTAAGGAAATACAGAAACAGACACAAAGTCCAATGGAACAGAATAGAAAGAAGAGAAATAAGACTGCACACCTATGACCATCTGATCTTTGAAGAAGCCAACAAAAACAAGCAATGGGGAAAGGACCCTCTATTTAGTATTATAAATGGTGCTGGGATAACTGGCTAGCCATATGCAGAAGTTTGAAACTGGCCCTCTTCCTTACACCATATACAAAAATCGACTCAAGATGGATTACAGACTTAAACGTAAAACCCCGAACTATAAAAACCCTGAAAGATAACCTAGGCAATGTCATTCTGGACATAGGAATGGGCAAGGATTTCATGACAAAGACACCAGAAGTAATCATAACAAAAGCAAAAATTGACAGGTGAGATCTAATTAAACTTACGAGCTTCTGCACAGCAGAAGAAACCATCAACAGAGTATATACACAACCTACGGAATGAGAGAAAATATTTGCAAACTATGCATTTGACAGCAGTCTAATATCCAGCCTCCAAGAGGTACTTAAACGAATTTACAAGAAAAAAATCCTATTAAATAGTGGACAAAGGACATGAACAGACACTTTTCTAAAGATACACATGCAGTCAACAAGCATGTGAAAAAAAGCTCAACATCACTGATCATTAGAGAAGTGCAAATCAAAACCACAATGAGTTACCATCTCACATCATTCAGAATGGCTATTAGTAAAGAGCCAAAAAGTAACACTTCTGGTGAGGTTGTGGGGAAAATGGAACACTTATACACAGTTGGTGGGAGTATATATTAGTTCAACCATAGTGGAAAGCAGCATGGCAACTCCACAAAGAGCTAAAAACAGAACTACCATTCGACCCAGCAATTCCATTACTGGATATATACCCAAAGGAATAGAAATCATTCTACCATAAGGACACATGCATGTGAATGTTTTTTACAGCACTATCTACAATAGCAAAGACCTGGAATCAACCTAAATGCCCTTCAAGGACAGATTGAATAAATACAAAGTGGTACATGTATGCCATGGAATATTTTGCAGCCATAAAAATAGAATGAGATTCCATCTTTTGCAGGAACATGGATGGAGCTTGAGGCCATTATCTTGGCCATACTAATGCAGGAACAGAAAACCAAATACTGCATGTTTTCACTTATAAGTGGGGAGCTAAATGATAAGAGCTCATGAACACAAAGAAGGGAACAACAGACACTGGGGCCTACCTGATGTTGGAGGATAGAGGATGAGTGGAGGGAGAGCAGCAGGAAAAGCTACTGGGAATTAGGCTTAGTACTTGGGCGATGAAATAGTCTATACAACAAACCCCCCATAGCATGAGTTTACCTATATAATAAACCTGCACATATACTCTTGAACCTAAAATAAAAGTTAACAAAAAGAAACATATCTAAGTGAAAGTTTTAGATAATTCAAAAATTCCTGAACAACTTTTACTCTCTTAATTTTGATCTAGATTGTCCCTATAAATCCCAATGAGAATTTAGTGCTCAAAAATCAGGATAAGCCCAAGAAATAGCATATTTTTAAAATCTCGAAGCAAAATATTTTAAGAATAATCAATTGTCTACCTAAAATACTACTTCATTTACAAATTTCATTGTAATTTATTTTAAAAAACACTACTACATAAAACATATTCTATCAGAAAAATGAAGTCATAGAAGATAGTGAAATATAGTCATTAATAAGAGGAACATGGAAGGCATAGATAAATATATATATA
>NW_012115799.1:3524919-3526500 GCF_000951035.1 Colobus angolensis palliatus | reverse complement strand
AAGGCATTTTAGCAGAAGAGATATTCTGTATTAGGTTTACAATAAAACTAAAACATGAGCTTCCCAATTATGCCATTCATCACCTGGCTTGGTCAATTTTCTGAGAGTCCCCAGTAGTGTCTAAGCTCTGTTTTGTTAAAGTGTTTCTCACTGTTTTATCCTCTATGTCTTATACTGTTCCCCATCACATGATTGAATGTTGACTGTCTCCTGTGAGACAGACACTGCAGCTATTCTTTTACAAATGGAGAACCTGAAGCTCAGGAATAATACTGGAGACAAGATTGAAAATTAGATATTTTCATTGTAAGCCTATGATTTTTTGGTTTTGCTGTGCTGGTGAAATATAACCAGCAAGTAATTAATAAGATTGAATCCAATACTTTGGATCATTAGCTAGGGAGATAAAGATGATTTAAGATGAAATAATAGTGAAGGATTTTGAAACTCGTATCACAATTTTTAATTTGTATGGAGAGCTCTGCATCCCTCTGGGAAAAGAATCTCTTCCTTGGTCAGCATACTACTAGCTGTTAAATTGTATGTAGATGCAAGTGGAAATTGACAATAAAGAAATATGTTAGTGTGTTGAGATGTAAGGTTCATACTTAGCCTACGAAAGAAACAGTTTTAACTATTTTGAGAAGATATTTGTAGAAGAAGATTTTATGAGATCCCTGGTAGTTCACTTCATTACCTTAATAATCATATAGTCTAAATTTCTTTATTATTCTCTCATATATAACTCAGCCTATTGATGAAAAAATTATCTACCATTTATTAAATGTTTACTCTGTGCCTAGCACTTGCTTAATGTTTTCCATTAGCTTTTTCAAATAATCCTCCCAAAAATACTGTGAAGTACGTATATTATTATTTCTCCTTTACAAACGGTGGCATACTTGACATACTTGAGATTAAATAATTTGTCCAAAATTATTTAGCTGATACGTGATACATGGGAACTTTTTTCTTTTTTAAAATTTGTATTTGAGACTTGAGGGTACATGTGAAAGTTTGTTACATAGATAAACATGTATCGCAAGGGTTTGTTAGCCACATTATTACATCACCGAGGTAAGAAGCTCAGTACCCAGTTATCTTTTCTGTTCCTCTCCCTTTTCCTCCCATCCACCCTCAAGTAGACGGCAGTGTCCGGTTTTTCGTTGTTTGTGTTCCCAAGTTCTTATCACATAACTCCCAGTATAAGTGAATACATGCAGTATTTGGTTTTCCGTTCCTGTGTTAGTTTGCTAAGGATGATAGCCTTCAGCTCCATCCATGCTCCTGCAAAAGACATGACTTCCTTTTTTTAATGGCTGCATACTATTCCAGATACATGGGAATTTGAATCCAGGATCATCTGATTACAAAGTCCACTGACATGAGGACACTTTTATACTTACACATATTTTGTGGCATTGCAAAGTAGTTGTAAAACACATTTTTGATAAGCATTTAGTTTTTGAAGATATTAAACATATTTACTGTCTTTCTTTAAATGGAGCAATCCAGCTCTCTTTAAATTGTATTTATCTGTAAAACAACCAAGTAATTCACCACATTTGCATCTAGATAGTT
>NW_012115799.1:3522014-3523589 GCF_000951035.1 Colobus angolensis palliatus | reverse complement strand
ATTTTCTTGTCCTGAATATGGTAATTAACGATATGTGTTAACAATGATAGTTATTAAATTCCAAGTTGGATTCAGTAGTTTCAGTAGTTTTTCTTTATACATTTTGTATACTAGATGTTGTAGAATCTTGATATATTCTCAGATATTGGTTGAATTCATAGAATAGATAAAAAAATTTGGTTGAAAATGAGAACATGTTCTTGAGTATATTAATGAGTAAGAAGGTTACAAATATGCTATATAGATTGGAACATTAAACTAAGCAAAAATATTTATTCCAAAAGTGAAACATGGTCATCTATTGCAAATATAGCATTCTTTAAATGATAGATATATAAATGAGAAATGCAAAGGCAGTGTTTACAACCTCTGCTCCCGTGTTAATCTCTAGGAGTGATTTCTTTCCCCTTCTGGTCATGCCTGGCTTAGAGGTAGATAAACTGTTTTAGTGTATTGGTTTGAATGATGATAGAAAATGTCCTTTATGGAGTAATGATAAGGGCTAACACATTGCATAGCATAAAGAATGTAATTATAAGAGTAAGTGAACGAGTGATGGAAGGGATAATTCACAGTAGGTAATGGCATTGTCTATGGCCATTATTAGAAAGTACTGTCTGATAATATAAAATTTTCCATATTAAACCTAGAAACTTAGGCTAATACAGATTTTAGTAACTGTTCTTTGCCCCTCCATTTCACAGCCAAAGTCTTGTCAAATAAATCATGTTTCAGTAACCCCAACTGTACTCATAGTAAAGTAGAGACAGTTGACTCTGAGTGTACGGCATGTCTCCAAGACCAAACACTTTTGTAAGATTAAAGCACTGTCCTTTCTTTACATCATCCACTCCCCATCTTTTTCCTTACTGACAAAGAGTGTAGAGATGACTGGAAGAATTCCGAAATGATGGTGGCAATTTTGGAGTGATAAAAATGTTTTGAGAAAAGCCTAAAAATTTTGGCTACATTTAACTTGAATGATAATAACATTAGGAAAATTTATCAATGATAATAGAGAATTTATCAGCAATTTCAAGTGCATCATGGCAAATATTTATAATTTATGCTAAATGCTCATTTACATACATATTATAAATAAGGCATTTAATTTTCAATTTAATATTTTATACAATACTCAAACTTCAAAGTGTATCTGTATTTTAATGTATTTATTATTTTATTTTATTGTGGTAAGAAAACTTAACATGACATCTAGCCTCTTAAATGTTTAAGTATACAGTACCTTATTGTTGACGGTAAGTACAACATTGTAGAGCAGATCTTTAGAACTATTCATCTTGCTTGACTGAAACTTTAAGACCCTTGATTGATAACTCCCCTTTTGCCCCTAGAAATTACCCTTCTATTCTTTGACTCTATAAATTTAGCAATATTAGATACCTCATATAAGTTGAATTATGCAGTGTGTTTTTGTCTACGACTGGCTTATTTCACTTAGCATAAAGTCCTCAAGGTCCATAGATGTTATTGCACATGGCAGGATGTCTTTCTTTTATAAGGTTGAGTAATCTTTTATGTATATATACCATTGTATATTCATTCATGTGTCAA
>NW_012115799.1:3517573-3519674 GCF_000951035.1 Colobus angolensis palliatus | reverse complement strand
GGTATTAAATTTTGTCAAACCTTTTTTTCTGAAAATATTTGGACAATCATTTTCTCTTTTTATGTGGTCAGTTATTTTTCTGTGTGGAACTATTATTATATCCTAGCAGGAAATCCCACTTGGTCTTGTAGAATCATCTTTTTAATATGCTGTTGCATTTTGTTTGCCAGCATTTAGTTGAGTACTTTGCATATATATTTATCAGAAATATTGACCTATAGCTTTTCATTCCCCCTTTGGTGCTTTTGTCTAGTTTTGGTATCAGAATAATGCTGGATGAAATGGATTTGGACATGATTTTGTTTGGAAGAGTGTGGGAAGTATTGGCATTAATTCCTCTTTAAATGTTTGGTAGAATTTACCAGTGAAGTCATCAGGTACTAGCACTTTAGTTCATCATGGAGTTTTGGAGTACTGATTCAGTCAGAATACTAGTTATAGGTCTGTTCAGACTTTCTGTGTCTTCATGATTTAGTCTTAGTGGGATGTATATTTCAGGAATGTATCCATTTCTTGGTTGTCTGGTGTGTTGGTATATAATTATAACAGTCATTTATTATCCTTTTAATTTTTGTGGCATCAGTTTCTTGTTGACAGTATAGAGTTGGTCTTGATTTTTTAAAATTTACTCAGCCACCATATCTTTTGATTAGTGTGTTTAACTCATTTACATTTAAAGTGATTATTGATAGCAAAGGATTTACTATTGCCATTTACTGAGTTAGTTTTCATTAGTCTTGCAGTTCTTTTATATTTTTTTCCTGCTGTCTTAACTTTGTGTCTTGGTTTGTTTTTATAGGTATGCTCTGATTCCTTTCTCTTTTTCTTTGTGTAAGTTCTTAGGTTCTTTTGTTACCTTGGGGCTTACATAAAATATTTTGTTGTATAACAGTCTATATAAGTCTGTAATAGTATATTTATGCTGACAAAAACCCAAGTTCAATTGCATATGAAATCTCTGTACTTAAACTTCTTCACTCATATATTTTTGTATTGTTGTTACAATTTACTTGTATTCATATTGTAAATATTTTAACTTTTTTTGGTATAGTTATTTTTAATACTTTTGTCATTTAAATTCTTAACTAGAATTGAAAGTAAGTTACTCACTACCATTACAGTAATTCAGTATTCTATATTTGTCTATATATACTTTTATCAATGAGTTTCATAATTTCTTATATGATGATATTGCTGCTTATCTTTTCATTTCAACTTAAATAAATCTCTTTAATGCTTCTTGTTAGGCAGATCTAGTAGTGATGAACTCCCTCAGCATTGTATGTCTGAGACAGTTTTTAATCTATTCTTTTGAGTTACAGTATGGTATTCTTTAATATAGTAGTATAAGACTAGTATAGCATAGTATAGTATAGTATAAAGAATACTACAGTAACTATATATAGATACTATATGATTCTATATCTTTGAGGTAAAGTGCAGTATTCTTGGTTGTCTGATTTTTTCCTTTTAGAACTTTGAATACATCATTGTACTCCCTTATGGCCTCAAAATACTCTTTTTATCTTTAACTTTTGACACTTTGATTATAATGTATCTCAGTGTGAATTTCCTTGGGTTCATTTTATTTGGTAGTGTGTGAGTTTTGGGGACCTTGATGTCCATTTTCCCCCTAGATTTGGGAAGTGTTCGGCCATCATTTCTTTCATCTTTCTTATCCTTTATCTCTTCTAAGACTGCCATAATGTCTGAATTAGTGCATTTGATGCTGTCCCATAATTCTCTAAAACATTCTTCACTTCTTAAAATTTCTTTATTATTATTATTTTTTTGCTTCTCTGGCTACTTGAGGTTGGAGGGTGGGGGGAGGATGAGGATCAAAAAACTACCTATCAGGTACTATGCTTATTACCTGGATGATGAAACAATCTGTACACCAACCCCACCTCCCGTGACACACGATTTACCTATGTAACAAATCTGCACATGTACTCCTGAACCTAAAATAACATTAAACAATAAATTAATTAAATTAAATCAGTAATGTGTGACACCTCCTACCCCTCTCTTGCTCCTGCTCTCAACATGTAACATGCTTGCTCCCCTTCACCTTCTGCCATGATTGTACAGACTGCAGAAC
>NW_012115799.1:3508826-3510923 GCF_000951035.1 Colobus angolensis palliatus | reverse complement strand
TTATTTTTTCTTTATGGTTTGTTCTTTTTGTGACTTTTCTGAAAAATTTTTGCCTAACCCAAGTTAGCAGAAATTCACCTACGTTTTCTTCCAGGAACCATCATGCTCCTTTTTCTTTTTTTACTCTTGACTTTTATTTTAGGTTCAGTGGGTAAATGTGAAGGTTGGTGACGTGGGTGAATTGTGTGTTGCTGAGGTTTGGTGTACAAATGATCCCATCACCCAGGTAGTGAACACAGTGCCCTATATGTAATTTTTCAACCCATGCTCCCCTCCCACTCTTCCCTCACAAGTAGTTTCCAGAGTCTATTGTTCCCATCTTTGTGTTCACGTGTATTCAATGTTTGGCTCCCGTTTATAAATGAGAATATGTGGTATCTGGTTTTCTCTTCTTATGTTCGTTTGCTTAGGATAATGGACTTTAGCTGTATCCATGTTGCTTCAAAGGACATGATTTCATTTCTTTTTATGGCTGGGTAGTATTCCACAGTATATGTGTACCACATTTTCTTTATCCAGTCCACCATTGATTAGTAGCTAGGTTGATTCCATGTCTTTGCTATTGTGAATAATTCTGCATTGAACATATACATGCATGTGTCTTTATAGTAGAATAATTTATATTCCTTTGGACATATACCCAGTAATGAGATTCCTGGGACAAATGGTAATTCTGTTTTAGGTTCTCTGAGAAGCCTCCAAACTGCTTTCCACAATGGCAGAACTAATTTGCATTCCCACCAGCAATGTGTAAGCATTTCCTTTTCTCCACAACCTTTCCAACATCTGCTATTTTTGGCTTTTTAATAATAGCCAATCTGATTTGTGTGAGATGATGATATCTCATAGTAATTTTGATTTGCATTTCTCTAATGATTAGTGATGTTATGTTTTAATACACTTTTTTGCTATATGTCTTCTTTTGAGAAGTGTCAATTCCTGTCTTTTGCCCACTTTTTAATAGGGTTTTTTTTTTCTGCATGTTGATTTAAGTTCCTTATAGATGCTAGATATTAGACCTTTGTTGATGCAAAGTTTATAAATGTTTTAACTAGCTTCAAAGTATTTCTTGATTTCTGACTTAATTTCATTGTTCACTCAATCATTCAGGAGCAAGTTGTTTAACTTCCGTGTGTATGGTTTTGACAGATCTTTTTGATATTGCTTTCTGTTTTTTTTTTTGCACTGTTGCCTGAGGGTGTGGTTGTTATGATTTCAATTGTTTTGAATTTGTTGAGACTTTCTTTATGACTAAACATATAGTCAATTAAGGAGCATGTGCTGTGTGTAGATAAGAAGAATGTATATTCTGTTACTGTTGAGTGGAGTGTTCTGTAGATGTCTAGTAGTGTTGATGGGTCAAGTGTCGAATTTGAGTCTAGAATGTCATTGTTAGATTTTTGCCTCAATATTCCATCTAATGGTGTCAGTGAGTGTTGAAGTCTTCCACCATTATTTTGTGGTTATCTGAATCTCTTCATAGATACGTATTTTGAGTCTAAGTGCTCCAATGCTGGGTGTGTATATGTCTAGGACAGTTAATTCTTCTTGTTGCATTGAACCCTTTATCATTATGTAATGACCTTGTCTTCCTGTTTGATTGTTGTTGGTTTAAAGTCTTTTTTATCTCATGTAAGAATAGCAACCATTGTTATTTTATTTTTCATTTGCTTGGTAGATCTTTCTCTGTCCCTTTACTTTGAGCCTATGGGTGTCATTACTTATTACATGTGTAAGGTACTAAAGCAAGACAGTTGGGTCTTGCTTCTTTATCCAACTTGCCACACTGACTTTTAAGTGGGGCATTTAGCCCATATATTCAGGGTCAGTACTGATATGTAAGGATTTGATCCTGTCTTTGTGTTATTAGCTTTATACTGTCAATGAGCTATGTACTTAAGTGTGTTTTTGTGGTGACAAATATTGTTCTTTCATTTCCATGTTTAGCACTCCCTTAAGTAATAGGGATTCTCTGAATTTTTTGAATTTGCATGTTAACTTCTCTAGTGAGATCAGAAATATTTTTGTGGACTCTATCCTCAAGTATCTTTTTCAAGTTGCTCACTCTCCCTGTCTTTCAGGAATGCCAATGAGTTG
>NW_012115799.1:3506111-3508251 GCF_000951035.1 Colobus angolensis palliatus | reverse complement strand
TTCTTTCTCATCTGTGAGGGCTAATGTTCCTTTATCCTATGAAGTTCCTGTCCTTTGGACAGTGCTTTTTGTTTTTATGTTCTTTACTGCCCTTGAGGGCTTGACTGTGATTCATGTTGAGTGTAGTCAAATGGCTTCATTTCTAGATGCATTGAGAGTACCAAGGCTTGGCTTGGCACTCCTGGGCTTCATGCTTTAGCTCTGGGAGGCTGGGATTAGGCCTGTGGCTTTATCCTCTAGCCGTTTGAGGGCAAGCACTGGATATGCTATGGGGAGGTTTAGGTGATCCCAGATCATGGGCAATAGTGCTGCTTTGGTGGCTGTGGGTAGAAGTTTACAGTGGCATGGCTAGGAAGACCCCAGGTGGAAGTACTCTGGCAGGGTACTGTGGATGTACCACTGTCAAACATGTTCTGTTGGGGGGCCACCAGCAAAAGTGCTCTGGTGGGGTGGCAGGGCCTGCCTGCAAAAGTGCTATGGTGGTGTCCACTAGCAAAAGTGCTCCAGTGAGGCAGCTAAGGCTATGTTATGAGCGATGTAGCCAAGCAGAGACTCTCGATGGGGCCACTGGATAGAGGGGCACGCAGATCAGAGTTGCCTCCGTGCATGGGTAAGACAGATGTGCTCTCTCCAGGTGTAGCAGATAACAAAGCAAAAGCCACCTAGAGAAATATTGAGAACGTTGTGGGATTGGCACCTAAGGCCATGTTCCCTTGCAGCTGTCCCCTCTGCTAAAGCACCTGGGCTCCATGTCAATTCAGTTTCTGCCTTGGCCTCCTATCTGGGTAGTTACCCCTGCCAACTGAAGTATCCATGAAAGTTGGGGCTGCCTGCAGCTGAGATCTCAGAGGTATACGGTGAGAGTGAGCTACTCCCCATATATTTTACTCACCCCTTCTTTAGGAGACATTGAGGGCTAGGAATGAGTCCTGGCACTCAGCAACCCCATTTGGGGTTTCCAGCTTCTTTCCTCTTCAGCCCCAGTGTCTACATCATTTCTCTATCCACTCTCAGTACACTCTGCCTGAATATCTGTTTGGAGCATGCCAGCCTAGTCGATATCCTGGTCCCTCTCAGTGGGAAAAATTTTTTACTGGTAGCATTCAGATGGCTATCTTGTTCTAAGCTCCTGCTCCTTTTTCATGCAGTTTCTGGAAAGGAGGATGAATTGTCTTCTAGTACCGTAAAATTTCTTTTGGCCATTCGTAAATGGTCATCATAATGAAAAGTTGTACAAATTTCTAAGCTGATTTAGTTTGGCCTGTTTTAAACTTCACAGAAATTAAATCATATTGTATTTAATCTTTTCTGTCTTGCATCTTTATCACATCATTATTCTGTGAGAAACATCCATGTGTTTGCTTATAGCTGCACTGTTGTTGCTGTTTTACTCTTCTGTTTTGTACACCACAATGTATTTTTCTTTCTATGTAGATCAATATAGAGATCATTGTTATTTCTTTCACAAATCAGTGCTGAATAATATTCAGTATTTTTCTACATCTATTTACCATGATTTTTCTTCACCTTGGTAATGTGAATCACACTTTAAAATTAAATATATTGTGGCATATTTTACCTAAATTAAAGTGAACACAACCTAAATATATGACTTGATGAGTTTAGAGAAATAAACACACCCATGTAAACACAACAATAAAGATATACATATTTCCATTTTCCCCAAAGGATTCCTTTTTACCCTTTTCAGTGAGTAGACCTGTAGACCCATATAATCACTGATCTGCTTTCCAACACCACATTTCAGATTTTCTTTTCTAGAGTATCATAGAAATCAAATGATATAGTATGAGCTCTTTATGTGTCTGGATTATTTTGCTCAGCATAGTCATTTAAAAAAATTTATATGATACCATGTATATCAGTGTGGTAGACAGAATGCCCCTCTTTCATAAAAAAAGAAAAATCCTTCACACCATAACAGAAGCTGTGAATATATTCCATGGCAAAAGGAAATTTCCAGGTGTTATTAAGGTTACAGACCTTAAAATAAGGAGATTATCCTGGGTTATCAGGGTTTTCTAGATGTGCCCAATCTAATCACATAAACCTTTAAAAACAAAGAACTTTCTCTAATCAGAAGTAGAAGAGAGATGTGACAGAAGGGGAAGTCAGAGAT
>NW_012115799.1:3503334-3504691 GCF_000951035.1 Colobus angolensis palliatus | reverse complement strand
ATTCATCAGGGATATTGGCTTATAGTTGTGTGTGTGTTTTTTCTTTTTCTTTAATGGGTCCTTGTCACATTTTAGTATCAGGATAATTCTTGCTTTATAGAATGAGTTTGGAAGTATTCCCTCTTCTTCAATTTTTTAATAGACTTTGAGTAATATTGGTATTAATTCTTTAAATGTTTGATAGAATTCTGCAGTGAAGTCATCAGGTCCTGAGTTTTGATGGGACACTTTTTATTACAGCTCTGGTCTTGTTACTCATTATTGGTCTGCTCAGGTTTTCCATGGCCTTAATATTCAGTCTTAGCAAGCTGTGTGTGTCTAGGACTTTATTTCCTCTAGGTTTTCCAGTTTGTTAGAGTATAATTGTTTATAGTAGTATTAATTTTTTTTGCATTTTTGTGGTATCATTTGTAATGTCTCCTTTTACATTTTTTTATTGATGTTTCTTTTTTTTTTAACTTAGTCTAGCTAAATGTTTGCCAATCTTGTTTATCATTTCAAAATACCCACTCTTGGTTTTCTTGATCTTTTGTATTATCTTTAATTTCTGTTTTATTTATTTCTGCTCTGGTCTTTATTTATTTTCTTCTTATTATTTTTAGTTTAGATTGTTTTTTCTAGTTCCTTGAATTGCAACATTAGGTCATCTATTTGAGATCTACTACTTTTTTGATGCAGACATTTATTGTGATAAGTTTCTATCTTGGAGCTGCTTTTGCTATATTCCGTCAGTTTTGGTATGTTGTGTTTCAATTTTCATTTGGCTCAATAATTATTAAATTTTCTTTTTAACTTGTTAATTGACCCACTGGCTCTTCTTAAGCATGTTGTCTAATTTCTATGTATTTGTACATTTTCCAAAGTTCCTCCTGTTATTGGTTTCTAGTTTTATTCTATTGTTGTCAGAAAAGATACTTGATATGTTTTCAGTTTCAGTTTCTAAAAATGTGTTAAGACTTGTTTGTGGCCTAACATGTAGTCTATTCTGAAGAATGTTGCACATACTATTGAGAAGAATGTGTATCCTGAAGTTGTTTGTCAGAAGGTTCTGTAAATGTCCATTAGGTCCATTTGGTCTAGAGGGGAGTTCAACTCTGATGTTTCTATGTTAATTTTATATCTGAATAATATGTCCGTTGCTGAGAATGAGGTATTGAAGTCCTCTGCTATTATTGGATTGCAGCTGATCTCTCCTTTTATGTCTGTTACTGTTTTCTTTATATATTTAGGTGCTACATTGTTGGGTGCATACATATGTACAATTGTTATATTCTCTTGCTGTACTGACACCTACATTATTATATAATGGCCTTTTTGTGTTTTTTATTGTTTTTGACTAAAGGTCTATTTTAACTAA
>NW_012115799.1:3497773-3498872 GCF_000951035.1 Colobus angolensis palliatus | reverse complement strand
GGACCCAACGAGTGAGCACTAGAGGGTGGACTAAGCCCATCTTTGCTGTGAACCTCTGGCCAACTCCAATATCCCCAGTCCTGCTACACTTGAGGAATACCAGGTACAATTCCCTGTGTCCCCAGGCAAAGTTCCTTTACCCACTTTTCTTTCTTTCCTCCAAGTGGAAGGAGTCTGTTTCCATAATATGTCACCTGAAGTTGGGGGAGGGGTGACACAGGCAGTCCCATGGCCACTGCAGCAGATGTCATGATGAGTCACACCTGAAACCCACAGCCTCCCAGACTAGCACAGCACTGAGGCTCAGCCATGGAAAATAGTTGCTACAACTCACTTCACCACCAAATGACTAGAGTAGACTTCAACTCCAAGCAAAAGTAATGAACTACAAATGTATTACAAATAATTTTACTTATATGTGGAGTCCAAGTTAACTTCAGTCATTTGGTGGTGAAGTGGGCTTGGATTTGGGTCCATCTTACTGGGACCTCAGATTCCCATCTGATCCATGGTAGGTCTAGGAGTTTGTCTGGGGGCATTGTCCTGGAATCAGGAGCCGCTGGGTTCTCTCTGGTATTGCGTTTTACTCTGACAAGGCTGGTACTAGTTTCTAATGCATAGGTTTGTGTACACGTTCCTCTCGCTTTCTCAAGTGGACAGATTTTCTGCAGTACACTTCTTGGGGTTGGGGGAGCAGTGGTGTAGGCAATGTGAGATTGTCTTTCCTACCCTTTTCATTGTATCTTCTGTAATTATTATGCTAAAACCGGGTACTGTGATCTATCACCAGTTTTTTGTTGTTGTTGTAGTTTTCTCCTGTAAAGGTGTTTTCTTACATGGGTAGTTGTTAAAAAACTGATGTTTCTCTGGAGAGATGATTGCTAGATGATTACTGCTAATAAATTTTGCACTGTTTCTAATTTCGGCTATGAAAAATAAGTTGCTATGCGTATTTACGTAAAAGGTTTTCTTGTGTACATATGCTTTCATTTGTAGAATCACTGAGGTGCATAATAATAAGTGTAAATTGAGTTGTCTTAGAAAATGCCAAATACTTTTTCAAAATAATTATAGCATTTTACATTATAAAAGAGGATAA
>NW_012115799.1:3492726-3494425 GCF_000951035.1 Colobus angolensis palliatus | reverse complement strand
GGATTCACACCAGAGGTACAAGGAGGAGCTGGTACCATTCCTTCTGAAATTATTCCAATCAGTAGAAAAAGAGGGAATCCTCCCTAACTCATGTTATGAGGCCAACATCATCCTGATACCACAGCCTAGCAGAGACACATCATCAACATTTTAAGTTAACTTTTGTATATGGTATAAAGGTTGAGGTTCTTTTTTAAGATATCAATTTTCATTTGTTTCAGTACTACCTGTTTAAAGGACTATCATTACCTTGCTTGTTGAATTCCCTATTTCTGAATTCTGTTCTATCCATTGATTTCCAGATGTCCATCTTCATGTTAATGCATCACTGTCTTGAATGCTGTGGCTATATTGTAAATCTTGAAATGATATATGTCAGACCTCTAACTGGTCCATTTTTCAAAAGTGTTTTGGCTATTCTAGATCTTTTGTATTTCCTATAATGTTTAGAATCAATGTTTTAATTTCTAAAGTAAATCTGCTCAGGTTTTGATTTGAGTAGTATCTGTAAACAAATTTAGGAATAGTTAAATTTTATCAATATTGTTGCTTATTTTAAACACAGTATTTATTTTTAAAATTTCTGATAATTTTTTAAGAAATGTGGCATGGTTTCTATTGAAATAGATCTCTTGTATATTTTTAAAATCTATTCTTTAGTATTTAATGCTTTTTGATACTGGGTAAAAGGCAAGAATATATCTTCAAAATTTGAATTATTCATTGCTAATGTGTAGAAATACAATGTTTTTTATTTATTCACCTGGTATCTGATGAGCTTACCAAACTCATTTACTGATTTTAGTAGGTTTTTTTTTGTAGATTAACTGGGATTCTCCAATTAAGCCATTAAGTTGTCTGCAAATATTGCTTTACTTTCTCCTTTCTAATTTTTATGTTATTATTTGTTTATTTCTTTAAAAACATTCTGTCTTTAACCATTGTTTATAATATTAGCTGACTTTTTTCTAGGTGTCTTCATTAGGTTAAGAAAGTTTACTTCAAATAGTTTTAAAGTACTTATTGTGATAATTGTATGATTTTGCTTTTTAATATTTTAATATTGTGAATTACAATGATTTGTTTTTTTTAATGTTAACTACCTTGCATTCTTTGGATAAACCCTTTGGTCACGTAGCATTATGATTTTGTGGACTCCTTAGCTAAAATTTTGTTAAAGGTTTTGGCTTTATTTATGAAGGATAGGTTTAGCATATATAAGCATATATAATGTTTTTGATTTTTTTTTTGCTTATACCTGCATCTAAAATGTGGCTTTCTGTTGCTTTCTGACATTCATTCTTTTTAATAAAGTCGGGTATCATTATACATTTTGTTGCTCTCTAGGTAAAGTATCTTTTCTCTTCTAGTTTCTTTCAAGATTTTCTCTTTATCACTGAATTTCAGCAGTATGTCTAGTATGTGTCTGCATGTGGTCTCTTTGTATCCATATGTTACTTGGTGTCTGCAGATCTTTTTGAGTCTGTAATTTGTATGTTTCAGCACATTTGTGGTACTTGGAGATATTAAATATTTTCAATTTTTTTTACTTTTTACCAAACTCCTCCTGTGAATCTAATTACATACTGAATAAACCACTTCAAATTGTTCCATAAGTCACAGAGGCTCTGCTTATTTTTCTTCATTTTTTCCCCTTTTTTATCAGATAGTAAAATTCCTATTGGTAAATCATTAAATC
>NW_012115799.1:3486310-3491649 GCF_000951035.1 Colobus angolensis palliatus | reverse complement strand
AATACAGGCAGTATATTTCCATTTTCCCTTACACACTATTTTTAAATCTATATTTTTTTCATGAGTTATCTTGGGAGCATTTTCCTTCTGCTGAAAAAATTGCTCTAGAGTTTCCTTTCATGGAATATTGTTCTAGTAATTCTTCAGTGTCTTGTGTCTTCTCCAATGCCTTTAATCAAAGTGATAGTATACATTTGTAAATCTTTCCTTATTGTTCATAACACAGAGGTTATGCTTAAATTTTAATTGCCAGTTTATATATTTTTAAGTTTCTTAAAAATATGTTATTAAAAATCATTACTTTTAAGAGTACCACAATATTTAATTCTGTGTTTCTCTCAAGATTTTTTAACTAGTTCTTTTTGTTTGATTATTTACAAGTTTAATTTCTGAAAGAAACTTTCTTTTCCCTAAATCTTCATGATAACATCTAAAGTTTTCTTGGAATAAATTACAATGAATTTCTAGTAATATAATTTGTGCTGTAAATCTTTTAAGATTATAAATTGCCCTGCAAAAGGCAGAAAGTGACTCATCTGTGTTACAACACGTTTAAGAGGATTTTTTATGGGTGCTAAGGAAGGGCTGTATTTTATTTTACTGTCTCTTTTAGATTATATGTGATTATTTCAGGTCTCAGGTAATTGGTTAACATGAGTTTCAATATTTAAAGCATGTTAATTCTTTGTTTTTTGTGTGAATTTCTCATGTGTATTAGTCATTTTTTCTACTGAGAAATTGTATTTTTATTGTTTTAGAATGTATATATATTAAAATAATGAATATTTTTTCAGTTATAGGTGAGCAAATATTTTCCTCATCTTTTTGGATTTCCATTTGCTTATATTTTCCCACAAGTAAAATATCACATTTTGAACAGTAAAATCTACCAAATTTTTCATTCATTTGCATTTTACTTTTCTGTTTATGCTTAAACATAAGTGATAACATAAATATTTGCATGTATTGTTGTAACTTTATATATTTTAAATTTTTGACATAGTTGACTTCTTAGTTTGTCTAAAATTTATTTCACTGGTTTTTACTGGCATCTCTGCATAATTGAATTTTTCTCACTTTTAGGTCTTAGCTCCTCAAAGAGAATTTTCTTGACCTGTTCCTCTGTTTTCGCATGTTCTTTCAATCTGCCTTGTGGATTTCCTTCTAAGTAATTTTTATATCCAGAAATATTCTTGGTTATTTGCCTATTTCTTAAACAGTATTGCTCTCCTTTCATTAGAATGTAAGTTTCATAAAGGCAAGCATGTTTTATACTTTATTTTTCTTTATTATTTTAGTTTGGTAACTACCCTGCACATAGTAGAAATGAGAATATATTTGTTGGATGGATAATTTATTATGCCAATTATTATTGCTTTAAAACTTTTAAAATGGCAGTATCAGACCCTTTTTGTTTCTTTTTCACAATTTCTTCACTATTATGAGATTATTATTCAAAACTGCTTTTATAATCAACCACTGTCAATTTATCAAAATAATAGTAATTTATTCAAATTGCTAAATCATCTTAAAACCTAAACAAAATAAATAAAAATGCATGTCTAAAGTGAGAAAGTGATACATCAGGAAGAAAAATGACTTCCACAAATACTGACCAGGGAGATAGAAAAAAAATTAAATGCTAATAGTATTCTAAAATAACCACAATTCATTTATCTCATCTGCTCATTTAGTCCTTTTAATTATTTCTTGTCCGGCTGGATTTTGGTTCAGCACTATCCTTTCATAATATCATCTGCTTCTGGGCTAAAAAGAGTTCTGAAAATCTTGATTCATTTCTTGGCACAGTCTCACTGTGGTCTACTCATGGCAATAATGTCAGCATATGCTGGAACCTCAAATATGCAACAGACTACAAATTGCTGAAGAATTAATACTATCCAAATACAGGCCCTTCTGTTAAGGCTCTGAAATTACTCATTTTTACTGAATATCTGATTTGTTGCCAATTAACATAGGGAACCTTGAGATAAGGGATGCTAACATTGAATGGCTCTGGTTAATTATTGCATAAATCACCAGTATTAGAATCAAGAAGAGTTGACATTCACCATTGGAATGAACACATCCTATTTAATGAAAATTTGACCAATATTTTCCTGGTGAGTAAGAATATATTATAAAGAGGTGGACACTGAAGAATTTTCAAAGCTTTCCAATATATCCTGTAAAAGTAAATATTTATACTAATAAATATCTACCTATACAAAATTTTAACATGAAATAAAAACTGGAGATATTTATGACACATAACAGAAAAGGGGAAATTTTCTGTTGTTTTCTACATAAAAACTCATATAAATCAAGTAAAAGATGAACAACCTCAAAGAAAAGAACAAAATATGTGCCTATATGTTTAAAAATGAATTAATACAAATAACATTTCTAAACTTTACTAGTAGTTTAAAATGTAACTCAGTTTAAGCCTGTGTTGTTCAAAGATCAACTGTTATTATTTTATAGCACTTTCAATTTCTTTCTTCATCTTTGTTCAAGTCAGGTTTTTCTCATCCTTAGTCTTTTATACAAATATATGTTTTTCTAGAAAATTGTCCTTTTCACTGGCAACATTAGTTATAGTTATAGTTATTATTTTATCATTTAGAAATCTTTTCTGTGTTTGTGTCTAGTTCATTTATCTTAGCTTTAATTTTCTTTTTCTGTTCTTTTTTTGAGATATAGTTTTGTTCTTTCACCCAGGATGGGTACAGTGGCACAATCTCGGCTCACTGCAACCTCTGCCTCTTGGGTTCAAGCGATTCTTGTGCTTCAGTCTACTGAGTAGATGGGATTACAGGCACACACCACCATGCCTGGCTGATATTTGTATATTTTGTAGAGATGGAGTTTCACCATGTTGCCCAGGCTGGTCTCAATCTCCTGAGCTCAAGTGATCCACCCACTCTGTCATCCCAAAGTGCTGGAATTACAGATGTGAGTCACTACACCCAGCCTGGTGGACTACTTTTAAAAAATTGATACATAATAGTTGTAGGTATTTGGAGGTACATGTGATATTTTGATACCTGTATACAATGTGTAATGACAAAATCAGAGTAATCGTGATATCCATCACCTCAAACATTTATCATTTCTTTGTGTTGGGGATACTACAATTCTTCTCTTGTCACTATTTTGAAATATACACTAAACGATTGTTAATTATATTTTTCCTGCTGTACTATTGAATACTAGAACTTATTCCTGTTATCTAACTTTTGTTTTTGTACCCTTTAACAAACTTCTTTTCATTCCATTTCCTCCCTTACCTTCTCTTCCCAGATTCTGGTAACCACCATTCTACTCTCTACTTCCATGAAATTCACTTTTTTAGCTTTTACATATGAGTAAGAACCTGCAATATTTGTCTTTCTGTGCCTGATTTATTTCACTTAACATAATGACCTCCATTTCCAACCATGTTGCTGCAAAGGATTTCATTATTTTTATGGCTGAATAATATTTCAGTGTATGTGTGTATCACTTTTTATTTATTCATTAATCTGTTGATGGACATGTAGATTGATTCCTCATTTTGGCTGTTATGAATAGTACTGCAAAGAACATGGGAATGCAGATATAGTTATCATATGCTGATTTCCTTTCTTTTGAATATATACCCAGTAGTGGCATTGCTGGATGATATAGTAGTTATATTTTTAGTTTTTTTGAGCAATCTCTATGTTTTCCATAATAAGTATAATGCCACTTTTTAATTTGAAATGCATAGTAGGCAAAATTTTAGAATAATCCCCAGTTACCCAAATCTACGTATAATCTCCTCATCTTGAATATGGGTAGCACCTGTAATTTTTTTTTTTTAGCAATAGAATATGGCAAAGGTGAAGGAATATTATTTACATGATTATATTACATTATTTGTTAATGGTGTAGGGGTTTTGAAGATGCAATTAAGATTTCTTAATTAGGTAAGTTCTAGTTAACGAAAATGGAGATTATTTGACTATGCCTGATCTAATTGGGCAGAGTTTTTAAAAAAGGTCCAGAAGTCAGAAAATCTGTCTTGCTGGTCTTAAAGAAGCAAGTCACCATGACTTCTATGGTTACGAGAAGACGAATTCTGTAGACAATCACTTGAGCTTGGGAGACCACAATCATCGTGAAAACTTGATCCCTGGCTGACATCTTGATGGCTAAACAGGGGCTTGTTTAAATTGTGTTTGAACTTCTGACCCACAGAAACAGTGAAATAATAAATATATGTTGCTCTATGTCTCTATGTACACTTCTGCTAATTTTATATATGCTGTATGTCTCTGTGTACACTTCTGGTAATTTGCAATAACCAAAAATTAAAAAAAGAATTTGATACCTAGAAGTGAAGTGCTGCTGATCTAATAAATACTTACAAATGTGATTTCAGCTTTTGAATTGGGCAGAATCTAGGGAGATTTTGAGGAGAATGGTATTGAAAGCCTAATTTTCTTCCACAAGATTATTAGAAAAGTGCACATTGAGGATGCTCTTATGGAGGCTTAGAAGGAAGGGAGGAAGGGGTATAAGTTATTGTGGGCCAGAGGATGGACTCTGAAAGAGTAATACAAAATGTATTTGTTATGATTGTTGAATTTTTAAAATTTATTTTAAATCCATAGAGGAGAGTTTATATTAACCCTTAACTTTAGTTGGAAATAAATAACTTTATTTGGAAATAAATATGGATATTAATTTTAGTGAATAAATATTACTCTAATTCCGGAAGCCATACATTCTTCAATCATTTAGGACAATATGCAGTTTACAATTTACTTTTGGACAGATCAGGCTTTCCTTGACAACACATTACTTATTAAAAATGCTTTTATCAGAATGGTTGAAAATTCTTACTGTCAGAGAAAAGGGGGAATATAATGGGAGTTGTTAAACCCTGAAGAAATATTTTTCAGTCTTTCCTGAGGAAGTTTAAAGATGGAAAAGCAGGGTTTACAAATTGAGGGATACTTTTCATACTTGTCTAAATTTTGTGCACATATGAATCCATTCTTACTGCACTAGGCATGCTGTGTATGCTAAATGGCTTTTTAAAAATCTTTTTACTTGTTCACACTAGAGAGAACATATTGCAAAAATGGCATTGCTTATTTCAGCATGCATAGTTATTAATAAATGTGTCATAATGCCCATGTTATTCAGAAATCTCTGTGAAACCTGAGTTCATGCTGTCTACATTATAAATGGTTTAGTAATTCAGACGGTAGAGTGGCTGATTTTAAAAAATGAAACCTATAGTCACATAAAAATAGCATGTTGGGGTATACTGTTAAAGTTAATTTATATATTCTTCTTTTCAGAGTGTT
>NW_012115799.1:3438190-3485765 GCF_000951035.1 Colobus angolensis palliatus | reverse complement strand
TAAAAATAATCATAAAAATAGAAGTGAAACATCATAGATTGAATACTTCCTCTACCACTTTAATCCTCTTGCACATATACACTGAAGGAGATTTAATGTAAACTTTAACAAATTAGGAAAATGGAAAATAAGTTGTAAGATCAGTTGTTTTGCTTTTAAAACATCAAGCTGGAAGAAGAGTGACTGTAGAGGAAACCATTGCAGTAATCACACATAAGCACATATAGCCTATATTCTATTTGTTATTTTAGATAGCAATTAAAATAATAGAATAAACTCAAAACTGAATGTTCCCTTAAAGTATAGCACTTTCATAATTGGGGCCAAATTGTCTTAAATAATTCACACGGTCTTTTGTAGATTTTGATGAAAACACAGACACATAATCCAAGTCAGCTAAGCATGCATAATGGAATGGAGTAAATTAGATAGAGGTAAAAAATAAATACCTGTGTTGCTTTAGTAATACCTACAGTCAGTTGTGTATTGCCTCTTGGTGATTAGTTCTGAAACTTTACCTCAAAATAAACACTGAACCCACTCAGAGTCTAACATTCATTTTTCTTTTTCTCTTACGCTAACAAATGTCTCATCAGATATCTCTTGCAGTTTTTTTGAAGTTGGACCAGAAAAAAAATGTCATCTGACCAACTCCAAACCTAAGCTAAGCTGAAAAATCAAACTTAAACAGATAGCTTAAGATGTGAGGTCATCCGTATGTTTGACAAAGGGAAGAAAAAGGAAGTGAAATAGATTTCTGGGGTTTTGCAGAAATTTGGAACTTGTATTCAGGCTCAGTAAGAACAAAATTTTATAATATTTGAGAATTATCCATCTTTATATAAACTTTTACTATTACTTTATCAGCAAATCAAATGTTCCACTAATAAATGGAATTCAGAGATAATCCTCCAGACATCTTTGCTGGCCAACAGCGAAAAGAAATCTTCTTAACATTTCAGTTATTACTGCTAGTCCTGTTATTGTATGAAAAACAAAATGGTGAATGAACTGGAAATAGATTGGTATTCAGAAGAGGGTATAGGCAATAATCCTCAACAATATAGCCAATTTCCAGATAACTGAAAACTGGCTAAATACAGATTCTGCATCTCATTGGTTTGTAGTCATGATTCTTAAAGGCGGTAATCACTTTGACATTATCCTGTTTTGTCATTTTTCATATGTTATTTTCAGCATATAAATTCATATTCCTCCATCCATAATCTTAACTTTTATTACACTTCAGAAATTTTAGTCTCAGCTTCTTTTTAGTTGTCTTTCCTTTAAGATGAATTGATGGGCAGTTTTTAATGGGCCCTGATATTTTATTTATATATCTGAACATGTAAGTGATAAACTAATAATTGGTATCTTAAAAGGATTTGGAAAGGGGGAAATAGAACAAAGCTTAAGTAGATGATCATTATGGTAATACATATACACATGAGAGCTGATTTTAGAGAAGTGCTGAGAAAGATATATACACATTGGAGAAACATTTAGGGCAAATATCACCATCTGTGGGATGGAGTGGACAGATATGTAAAATGAAACTAAGATTACAAACTTAGGTATAAGGAGATAGCAATTAAGAGAAGCTAGCTTGTACAGACAAATATTCTAAATGAGTTATGAATAAATTTATTTTGAATTGGAGTTGTGACAGCCAATAAAATGAACAGAAGGTAGGTGAAATTTGTTACTCAAACTCCAGGTAGAGGGAAGGTCTAGAGATAAATTCAATTCTTGGAGATAGATGAATAGAGTATAAAGACAATGTTTTGGAGAATATATAGTTACAGTTTTGGAAGTTATTTACAAAGCTAAATTTTATTATAGACTTAGTGTATAGGAGCTGTACTGGATGCTAGAAATACAAAGTAGGAATGAAATGACCTTTTTATGATTCATGGTCTCCTTGAAAAAAGATAGGTTCACATAAATTCAATATAATGTGTTCTGTTAGTCTTCTAGGGCTGCCATAAACAAAATCCCTGGGTGGCTTAAACAACAGAAATTAATTTTCTCCTAGTTTTGGAAGCTAGAAGTCCAAGATCAAGGTGTTGGTAGTTTTGGTTTCTCTTGAGGCTTCTCTCCTTGGCTTTCAATGGCCATTTTCTTAATGTGTCTCACATTGCTTTTCTTCTATGCATGTGTATCCCTGGAGTCTCTTTTTTTCCTATGAGAGGCACCAGTCATATTGGATTAAAGTACCACCCTTATTACCGAATTTAACCTTAGTTATATGTCTAAAGGCTCTATCAACAAATACAGTCACATTTTAAGGTACTGGGGGTAAAGAACATCAATATGTAATTTTGTAGGAGGCACAATTCAGTCTATATCATGTAAAGCATATGAAAACTACAGTGGTGTCACAGAGAACAGCTAAGTTTGCTATGAATGAAATGGTAAAAAGAAGTTACAGAAGAGGTAAAGTTAAACTAGTTAATCTTGAGCAAAAATATAGAATATTTTAAGAGCAGGAAAAAGAAAATATATGATAGGATACCATGTTCAGGAGATGGCGAGTGGTCCGAAAACAGCATAGGCTGCAAAGAAGGAGGTGTTAGAAAATGAAGATAGTAGTATATTAAAAATAACTTCGGAAAATCTAGGACATGTCAAGGAAACTAACCTGTATCCTATTGGCCTTATTCGTTCACCCTTCATCCATCCATCCAGTCCACTGGATGAATTTAGGTTACCTTTTAAATCTGTTCATTTTTTTCTGTCACTATCAGCCTGGTTGAATATATCGCAGTCTCTTTTCTAAGAAACTGAACTAGCTCTAATATCAACTCCTACAGCTTTCATTAAACATGATCTTTTCATTATGTAGATTTAAACATTTCACTCCTTTTCCTGAAATCCCTCAAGGACTTTCTGCAGCAGTTAGGATGACAAGCTTCATCATGTTCCTGAAGCCATGTATTAATTAGGCCATATTTACCTCTCAAATCTCATTTCCCTCTGTAGCCACACCCAACTTACCTCAGTCTCATCTACTTGCCAGATTTTTCTAGTCCCAAACCTTTTACAGTCTTTATTATTTTTGTTGAAATTATTTCCCTTCTCTTTTCCACCTATATGTTGACTCACCTGTGAACTCAGCTCAGATTTCCTCTTTGGAGAAGTTTTTCCTCACTGTCCTAGCTAGATCAAATAGACCCGTTATTTGTTATTAAAGAAAGCTTTGTGTACTTTTCTTTTGTAGAATATATACAATGAGGAATTTTTATTATCCAACATGTTTTTAATACTTCCTCAGATAAGTAGGTAACCTCCAATAAGTAGAGACGTGCCAGGTTTTGCTCACAATTCCATAAACGGTGCCTGATATAGTTTGCAGCACATAATTAAATGTTCTTTTAATATTTGTTGAATTTTGATTTGGGGTCCTATAATATAGTAGAGGATAGTGACCAATAGGGGGAATCGATAATATTTTTTACCATGCAGGCTCAACCGAATGAGTCCTACAATAACATAGTCCTTCTTTGGAAATGCATTTATACTAAGTGGCATAGTACAATAGTTACAGGGATTTAAAGCAATAAAAATGACCCACACACCCATTTTTACTTTACTTCAAAAGTCCATTCTCAATGTTATGTCCGTTTTCATATATCTTTTCCATAGCTCTAATAATAGGGTATATAAACCTTGGCATTTAAGTCTCCACTTGCTGTGTCGTAAGACATTCTCTATATTATTGCTACACAGCTCATAATATTTCACATTAGGTTGATGTACAATAATTACCTTGATGCTAGGGATGCATCAAATACTCCAGATGTTTCTTATTTTTTCTAATACACTTTATTTTTTAAAACAATTTTAAGTTCACAAAAAATCGAATGGAAACTACAAAGTTTCTGTGTTCCCCCCTGACCCCACACATGCATAGCCCCTTCCACTATTAACATCTTGCACCAGATTGGTACACTTTTTACAGTTGATGAACATATATTGACACATTATTACCTCTCGAAGTTCACGTGAAGTGGCACTGTTGTCTGATGTAAGTACCGGGAGTTCGCTGTCTTGTGCCAAGAAGATTTAGGATTCAGACACACACGAGGAGGAGTTTAGGAGCAGAGGTTTAAGGGGCAAAAGAAAGACAAAAGGGAAATAGCTCTCTTTCTAGCGTGAGAGAGGGGCTTCTGAGAGGAAAAGACTGGCCTGTGGTGGAGTGCACCGGATTTCGTAGGCAGGCTTGAGCAGGCATGTCTGATTTACACAGGGCTCACAGATTGGTTGGATCCGGTGTGACGTTTACATAGCACACGGGGAAGGCTGGCCACTCCACCCTAATCGTATTATGCAAATTGGCTTTCCACTTGGCCAGCGCCATGTTGTCTGCTCCTTACTGTACACGTGACTGACGAAGAGAAGGGAAGATGGAGCTGCCATTTTGCACTTCTCAAGTTTCAGGTAGCTTTTTCCTGCTGGCATTCACCCGTGCCAGCTTGTCTGTCTGTATCTGCAGCTCGAATTTACAGGCTGCTCTTTCTTAGAAAATGATTTTGAGGCTGCTTTTCTTTAAAAAGGAAAACCTTACCGAGGACTTCCATACCCTGACTCCCTAAGTCATTTCTTCTTAACTCCTATATCACATAGTTTACACTAGGGTTCATTCTTGATATTTTACATTTTATGGGTTTATACAAATGTATAATGACATGTATTCTACATTTCAATATGATACAAAATACTTTCACTGTCATAGAAAATCCTCTGTGCTTGTATATTCATTATTCATTCCTGACTCTCCCTCCCAACCTCTGGCAATTACTGTTCTTTTTATTGTCTGCACAGTTTTGCCTTTTTCAGAATGTCCTATACTTAGAATCATATGGTATGTAGACTTTCTAGATTGGGTTCTTGCACTTGGTAACGTTGTTGTAAAGTGGAAGCATATTTCATGTAAAGGTCTGTGATATTGGGAGACAGGCTTATTGTTTTATGATGCAGCTATTAATATAATCCAACTTCTAATATAATCCAACTTATATTTGGAATAACATAGAGGATGTTCCCCGTATCTTAAGAAACTACCTTCAGACTGTTCAGCAGAGAACAGGGGTCTTAGTCAAATAAACAAGGTTTTCTTTTTTTTTTTTTTTCCTGTCTCTATATAGAGAACACATAAAGGAGTGACCACTATAGACATAGCATTCCCATTTATAATTGGCTTATCACAGAAATTAGGCCCCATATCACAGAAGAGGATCTGTTGCTGGGAGGGAAGATGTTATTTCCTTTGACTTCATGAATGGATGCTGTGACCTCACACTATAACTCAAGCTGCTAAACAGGACGTATCAGTTACATCACTATACTCCTTAAAGGTGGTGCCCATAATGGGACAAAAGTGGTAGTTAGACACACTCTAAGTAATAAGGAGTGTAGTGTAATATTACCTATCTAGATACTATACTTCTGATAATGACTTTATGACTGAAGAACATTTGAGGAGTTGTTCAATGAGAATAAAGTTTCAGTTCTGCAAGATGAGTAAATTATAGAGATCTGATGGATGACTTTGTGCCTTAAGTAATCATGCTGTATTGTACACTTAAAAATTTGGTAAGAGGGTAGAGATCTCATGTTAAGTGTTCTTACCAAAAAACAAAGAAAAAACACCAAACACTGAAGGAGATTCAAATCACCTTTTTTTTCCAGCTTTGTCCCATTGTGATTTTATATTGCACACAAATATAATCAAATATTGTGCTATTTCTTCCAGTTGGTATTGGTAGCTTAAACATACAGCTGGTAAATATTTCCCTTATGTGTATTATTGTAGAAAGAATTTTCAACTCAGGCATTTATATAATTACAAGAATTTCAATTAATCTACAATTATGTGCGTTGTTATTATTACAAGCATGTACACTCACTGGTTTCATTTTTATTACAATATAGCAATTATTTTGTGCAGTGTCAGTATGATTTTGCTTTCTCATCATGACATGTCTTATATTTCTTTGTTGAAAACTTAAAATTAGGCCGGGCGCGGTGGCTCAAGCCTGTAATCCCAGCACTTTGGGAGGCCGAGACGGGCGGATCACGAGGTCAGGAGATCGAGACCATCCTGGCTAACACGGTGAAACCCCTCTCTACTAAAAAATACAAAAAACTAGCTGGGCGAGGTGGTGGGCGCCTGTAGTCCCAGCTACTTGGGAGGCTGAGGCAGGAGAATGGCGTGAACCCAGGAGGCGGAGCTTGCAGTGAGCTGAGATCCGGCCACTGCACTCCAGCCTGGGCGGCAGAGCGAGACTCCGTCTCAAAAAAAAAAAAAAGAAAAAAGAAAAATTAAAATTAAAATCTAACTAGAAAATGCTGGTACATTCCGAAAATAACAATAACTTATTATTTTCGCTACATATTTCTTCTTTTCGGCTTCATGAGGATGAAAATATGGCTAAATTTATACGATTCCTAGCAGCAATACAGAAAATAAAAGGACATTTGTCTTTTCAATTTTAACCTTTTCATAATATATGTGTTTTTGTATTTATTGTTGTTTCAAACTGTGTTATATTTTTAAATGTTTGGTTACTTCCTAAGTTCTCAAGGGGGAGCTTCATAAGTGGTTGAAAAATTTATATTATTTTATTGTATGGGGGATTTACTTTAGTCTCAGAAAAACAGACAAATTAAGTGGTTTGTCTCAATTTACATTCAATCCACTAACAACTCATTGAGCTTCCATTCTATCGTGTAGGTGCTAAGTGTCAAATACAAATTCTAACAAACAAGACCTTTGCTTGTGTGGTGGTCATAGGTTATTTTAATCTCAGTCTTTGAAGTAAATTCTAAATTCCGTGAGATCTCATTAGAAGTTTAATTATTTTAAGGGGATCCTAAGTTATTTACTGCTGTGTTTGAATTGCCTTGAGGTAATTCAACGTGAAAGTCCTAAAGGATTAAAATAAATCTTTAAGAATTTGACCTAAGTGGTGGTAGAAGACATTTACTGGGTATCTGCTATGTGCTGGGTGCTGTTATAGGGATTGTACACAAATCATTTCTATTTAAAAGAACCTGTAACTTGTTAAAGTTCTTGTATACATTATACTTTCCTTGTGGTGCTATGATAGAAAGCTGTCCTCATATGGTTAGAGTCTAGTCACTCATCCGTGAACATCGCTCACTGATGTCATATGTAGCCAAATAAAGGTTATCCTCATAATCACATTGCCCCTGAATCTAAGCGTCCCTTTGAAGCTGTATGCAGTTTTAATTTTTGTTGCCAGTATGTTATATGCAAAATACAAATCTGATCAGGCATTTAACGTGCTTAAAACATATCTATTGCCTTTAACTGAAATACCATAACACTATTACAACATTCTCCATGATAAGACTTCTTTTGAAATCACCAGTCTCATCCCCTGAAATTCCTCTTCATTTGCTGCAACCATCTTGGGCTTTTTAAATTTTGTTTTATGTAGCAGCAGTCTTTTATCTCTACTATTTTAAGCATAGTTTCCTCATACAAATATACTCTTGCCTATCTTTTCACCATGTAAACATTTTATACTTACATTCTTTTCCTCAACAAGAACTTCTCAACTCCCCTAGAAGGTATATTAGAATCTCCCATGTTCCCGTGGTTATCTTCTATAATATTTATAAACATTCATTAATTTGTTTAGTGTATTAACTTTCTTTTAGGCTTTGTTTCATGTGACAATTCTATCTCAAGGTTGAATACATTGAGGTTGGATATACTATACCCTAATTTTTTATTTATTGAAATACTTGTATGAGGAAAATTGTTGATTGTTTTAAACAACTTCAAGTATTCAAGATTTGAGAAATCTCTCTCTGCAAAGAATGGCTCAGCCTTGTAATCTCAGCTCTTAGCTTCAAGATTTGTCTTTTCTTTTGGGATCACTCACTAATTCCACACCAAGAAAGGCATATTGAGTAATCTGCCAAAATCCATATCGTCTTCTGGTGTCAGTGAAGAGATAAGCTCTAACTATAAGAGAATTGTGAGAAGAGGAGTGGTTGGACTTCATAGTCCACTACTTGGGTAAAAGCTGAATTCACATATTTCCCTTCATAATCTCTCACTAATTACCTCAGGGTTTGAGAGCTGGGAGAATTTAAATTTTTTACTCACATAGTTGTTTTCCATAATAGCTATTTATGAGAAATCTGCTATGCTTTTATAAAAATAAATTTATTCTGTACCCTGATACAAAACTTTAGTGTATTAAGGGTACAATAGGACAACTTTGAACCAAGAACTTCATATAAAAGAACAGCGTAGAAAATTGCCTTAAAATGTCAACTCATTGAGAGAGAAAGAGAGAGAGTGTGTGTGTGTGTGTGTGTGTGTGTGTCTTTGCAGTCCCTTAATTGCATCTACAGAGCTACTATATTAATAGACATATCGAAGAGAGATTTAGTTGTCATGTAGCCCAGGAATGGTTAATTTCAGGTGCAGATGTCACCACTGACCCATCCCATGACTAAGGCAGATGTTTCTAATACATCACATTCTTACCTTCTCACCTTGAAGGTCATACAGCCTGTGATTAATTTTGCAAATGTGCGTCATGCAGCCACTTCCATTTATTCAGAATTGACCCATAAAGAAAAACCTATTTGCCATCTTTAATTAGTAAAAACTCCAACAATTTACATAAGGTTAAACAATATCATGTCAGTGTTAACTTACTTTGTCAAAATCACACATACAGGAAGGTAGCTGGATTCCAGATAGGAATCTCTCTGTTCTTACTTCTCTTGCAGACAATTCTACATTTTCCCATTCCCTTGGCAAGATTTTTCTCAAATGTTATTGTTTTAGGAAGATAGTGTGACTCACTTTGAAAAATGAGATTTTACAAATATTTTTGAAGGTATTTTGTGTATACACACCAAACATACATGTATAACTCAAATATTAATAAATTGGCCAACTCATAAAAAAGACAATTCAAAACAATAAGATTGGATATCACTTTCTCCTATTTCATGTAGAATATATGCATTAATTTTAGTACATTCTGGGTAATACTTTTTTAAGGGGTAGAAGGACTGCTCTAGCTCAGTGTCCTTGCTAAATGATGATCGAGAAAATACATTAAAAAATTACAACATAATCTCTTTTGTCCTCATCTGTTAACTTTTCCTGAGTAAGAAAACCTGCTCTATAAATGTGTTGTTCCAGGATCAATTTGCTGAATTTGATTAGACTTGTAATAATAGGGTCAGTCATAGGAAAGAGGATGGAATTTTGAGGAAATGGTTTGTTCTTGTAAAGATCTGAACTTTAAAGCATTGAAAGCTTTTCATTTTACAAAGTGATTCTAAGCCTAAACAATACATTTTCTATTTCATTTCTTACAGGCTTTGGCAGAAATTTAAAGACTTACAGTTCTCACTGAACTTTACCTTGACCTTTAAATGTAATGTCCTAATGTAAATAACCTTGGGAACATAAATATCTTGACATCTTAATGCTCTGACATTCTATTCTCATTGTCTGATTTTATTTTCTTCTTTTCACTGATGCTTGAGCATAATTACAAGTACTGCCTTAGAAAGGCATTATTCAAAATGCACAAAAGGCTATTTTGCATTAGGGAATTAAAAATCCATTCACTTTGGAAAATAGGAAACTGACTTTGAATTTAAAATAATTTCCCCAAAGCTACCATCACATTTAAGAGAAAGATTTCTATAGGGCATGTTTGGCAAATTCTCACATAAAATAGCTACAGAATCACCAGGCTGCAATTATTTGCTAGCGCATTCAATAATATAACAGTTTAGTATAGACTTTATTTAAACTTACACAAGGAATGAAAGATGGAGATCTTGAGCATTCACAAGGGAACAGTACAACATTAAGGATTTGATGGATAGCTTGACTATCAGCTCTCGAAATAATTATGTTTTGTAAATAGAATTCATAAAGAACTTATCAGTAATTCTGTGATGTAGTAATGCATACGGAAAAACTAATACAGTGAGCATTGGCATGTAAACTTATTTTCTGCAGTGTTACTCAGAAACACACTATGCTGTTTGGAAATTTATAATATTTTACAAAAGCAGTGTACCCTCTTTCTAAAGGGTTTCTTAGCAGCCATGGATTTTATATCTTTAGATCTCTGCTTTTATTTTCAGTCAGATAAATATTAAGATTTTTATGAATTCCCAATTGCAGTAGTCTCCTAAATTAGTTTCATAAAATAGCCTTTATTATAGCCATGTAATTACATTATCTTAAGAATATATTCCAAAATTTTTAGAAAAATTACTTGAGTGAAAGTGCTTGGTGTACTTAATGTCTTTATGTTTTTTAGATTCATGACTAGGGTAATATGAAATTATTCCCATCTCTCTCTCATGGGACCAGAACAGTGTTTGCCTTGAAGGCATCATGGAGTCAGAAAGAAAGAAGTTGTTCTAGGACCTGCCCTTACTTCCTTAAACCTCTCAAGCTAGTTTGTTAAGTTGCATTACCTGCATATTTTTTCAAAAAGAAAAAGATTAATAGACTAGTAGTAATTAGGAGATGATTTGACATTTAAACAAGGTAACTATTTTAACTGTTTTAATAAATGTGTTTCATTTGTAATCTGAGTGAAGTTACATTATAGTCTCAAAAATATTTCTATAAATAATCTAGAAATTATTTGTTGAATGAAATGTAACTAGTTTACTTTTAAGAGAAAACATGCTATTGTAGTAAGAAATATGTAAACCATAGATTAGCACTGTTTGTGCTGTAAGAGATGAAAAATTAACTTGATAATGAAATATAGTTGGGTTTAATTCTAGTTGCACCACTTACTAATTGTGAAATTCTGCATAACCTAAATTTTCTTCCTAATCTGTGTTGTTATAGCTGTGATTTGGGTTAATACTATATTTAATAGGTTATTTATATAAATGTATTGTGATAAGCTGGTATTTTATTGTCTCTTTGGAGATAGCATTTGGTAAATGATAATTCTTGTTGCCATTGCTGCTATTATTATCATACAATCATGTTGAATTACTAAATTCTTTCATTGTCACATATTACCACTATAATGAAATTTGAACTTCCTTAATTTTGTATTACTACATATGTGTACCACATACAATATATATTGTATACATATTATCATGTGTGTAGTGGTCCATGTCCTATGAATGTATAAAGAAGATAAGAAAGATCTTGATGAGAAGTGGATAGGTAATGAATAAAAAAGTGAAAGTAAAGATAAACTCAATGATAATCATGGCATTAACCTTCTTAACATTTCATTGGCTCCTGATTATCTACAAATAAATCTCAGATATCATTACAGGCCCTGGACATCCTTTCCACATGGTCCTACACTGTCTGTGTATTCAAATATTTCTTTACTCAAATCTTTAATAATTCAGATGCTCATTTAATAATTGCACAAAGGTTTTCTGATGGTCTAGTATGGGTCAGACACTAAGTATTGGGACAAGATCAATGAGTAACACAGAATTGCAGTTATAATTTATTCTGTGGTCTCATAGAAGTTGACCTGCAGACAGATAAATGATGACACAAAATGATAAATGTCATAGCAGAGTCATAAACAAACTTATGTAGAAATGTTAAATTAATAATTACATTTACAAAGATAGTGTATATACGGTTAAGACTGACAGTTTAGTTTGATGTTCAGTGGTAATTCAAAGATTTTCAGGTAGGAAAACGACGGAGTATGCAAGAGTGGAAGCTGGAAAGGTAAAATGGTTCTGTTATATTGATTTATAGTGGGAAGAAATTGGAGGCTACACAGATGTCCAGTATCTGGATACTGTATTACATAAATAGATGAAAAAAGCCTCTACAAATTAATAATGCATTTGAGAAATAATAATGTATATTTTTGTTAAAAATCCTTTGTAAAAAGGAACTGATGAATTCAGACAATGTGGAAATGTGTCTCAAATAAAAAGCCAACATCATTCACAATGGTGAAACATTAGACTTGCCATTAAAATAAGGACTTAAAAATAGATGATTGTTATTTCTACTGTCATTTAACATTATTTCAAAATTACTATGCCATACAATTAGTTCATAGAATAGAATGAGAATTATAATCATTGGGGAGGAGAAGCAAAATTTAATTATTTCTGGATGGTATGATTTATATTTGCTACCTTAAGAGTAAATTGAAAAATATATGAGAAACATTAAAATAATTCAATCAAGGGAATGGGCATGTGATTCCTATTAAAAACTATAATCAATAATGAATAATAATCAGTTAAAATATAATAAAATGTATCATTTGTAACAGCAATAAAATACATGCCACAAAACCCACCAAGGAAAACTAGAAAGGAAAATAATAATACATTTAATTAAATAAAAGTTCTAACTTTCATTTATCAAAAACACCAACAACAAAATGAAGACAAAAGCAAAATATCAATAGTGGGACTGGGACACCAAGGGTAATAGTAAGGGATAAATGTTCTTAACCTTTAAATCACTATGAAAAAGGCAAGTAGTCAAATAGTAAAAGGAGAAAGATATATTAAAACAGAGGTCTTGGCCAGATGCAATGGTTCATGCCTGTAAACCCAGCACTTGGGAGGCCAAAGCTGGAGGATCACTTGGCCCAGGAGTTTGAGAACAGACAGAGCAACAAACTGAGACCCATGTCTAAAGAAATAAAAGAATTATCCAGGTGTGGTGGGGCATGCCTGTGGTCTCAGCTATGTGGGAGGCTGAGGTAGGAGAATTGCTTGAGCCCTGGAGATCAAGGGATCAAGGCTACAGTGAGCCAACATCATGGCTGTGTATCCCCAGCCTGTGCAACAAAGCAAGAGCCAGTCTCCGAAAAAGAGAGAGAGAGAGAGAGAGAGAGAGAGAGACATCCCCAGAGGAAAAATAATAATCAATGGCCAAAAATCTTATTATGCTAAACCTAACTCATAATTAAATGCATATATATTAAGACAATATAATACCATTTAGACTTGTAAGATTAGCATACTTTTTTAAGTGATAGTACTCAAGAATGGCAAGAAAATATAAAAATTTGGAGGGAAATTTGGCAGTATTCATCCAAATTTCATATGTACACAGTCTAATTTTCTAAGTTTGAATCTAGTGATTTAGTTTAGAGATACATACAAGAGTACAACTATGTACATAAAAATATTCATCAGGAGCCACACAGACTGTGGATAAGACTGTTGTCTCTAGATCCAGATTGCCTAAATGGGAGTTTCAGCTGTGTAACGTCAATCGAGTTATTTGATCTCTCCGAGGCAGTTTCCTCATTCATAAAATGAGAAAAACAATCATATATACAACATATGTTGGCTGTAAGGATTAAAAATATCAGATACTGAATAAAAATGACTTAGAAAAACAATCTACAGAGAAAAAATATAAATTTGACTAATAAAATTAAATTTATCTATGGATCAAAAGAAACCATAAAGAGAGTAGAAAGGAAAGCCATGAATTTTAAGAAGACAAAAAATTTTTATTCTGTAAATTAACAACAAAAAAGACAACCCAAATAGAATTGGATCAAAATCATTGTGTAATTATCTTCTGCTTCTTCCTCCTGTACCTGCTGTATACTTCCCTTTATTCTCCATACCACTGCTGTCTGACCCAGGGAGCCGACTTGTGGTATTGCATCAGTAGAATTTCCATGGCCTCCATCTTCATATGGATTTTAGCTGAGGAAGAACTGAAGACAGTAGGGAGGAAAAAAAGTATTTATTCCTTTGGTTTCTTCTCTGGAAAGGTTACTTCAGGTTGTATTTTTCTGATGATGAAAGGTTACTGCATTTCCCAAGGTTGCCAAAATTACACAGCTCCTTTTCTGAAACTCCTATTAGGTAGAATTGAAACTTTTTGATATTTTTCTCATTTCTTAACTTTATTGTGTGGTATTAATGTAATATTCAGGGATATATTTTCAAGTTGAATTTCAAAGACACTCTGACTGTGACCATTCTGCTATTAAAAATCTTAGGAGATTTTTAGTTCAACAATGATATATTTTTTAATATTTATAACTTTGTAGCTGATTTTTTCATACATTTTTCCTGCTTTGTAACACTATACTTTATCATGAACATACTCCCTTTTTTATCTTTGTGCATATACTAAGCGCACTTATTTTACATTACTGTTACAATTACTCTATCAAGTCTCTCTCTTTAGGTGTATGTTCTGCATGTTGTATTCATTGGGTCTCTGTTAATGTCTTGGCTTTCCTAAAAATTATTGATGACTCTTGATTATGACTTTAATATTCTGTGGTAAAATTCTTGAGGATGCATCTAAAGATCACTGTGGTGCCTTCTGTCTGCTTTCTAATTTTAGATATTTCTAACAGCTTCTTTCTTTTTTTGTTCAGCTATCTTTTCTTTTTTCTATTTTACAATTCAACTTTTATATTCGGGGGTACAAGTAGAGCTTTGTTACATGGGTATATTGCATGAAGCTGATGTTTAGGGTATGAATGATCCTTTCACCCAGGTAATGGGCATGGTACCCAATATGTAGTTTTTCAGCCTTTGGCCCCCTGCACCCTATAACTACTCTCCCTTCTAGTAGTCCCCAGGGTCTATTTTTCTCATCTTTATGTCCATGTATATCCAATGCTTACCTCCCACTTATAAGTGAGAACATATGGTATTTGGTTTCCTGTAACTATGTTAACTTGCTTAGGATAATGACCTCCAGCTGCATTCATGTTGCTGCAAAAGACATGATTTCATTTTTTCTAGCTGTGTAGTATTCTGTTGTGTATATGTGCCCTGCTTTCTTTATCTAATCTGCCATCAATGAACACCTAGATTGATTCTATGTCTTTGCTATTGTGAATAGTGAAGTGATGAACATACGATTGCATGTGTCTTTTTGGTAGAACAATATATTTTCCTTTGAATATTTGTCTAGTAATGGGATTGCTGGATCAGGGTGTTCCTCCTGGTTTATAAGCATATTATACATTTAACAATTAAAAAGATAGATTTTCTATAAACATTCATTGGAAGTTTTTAAACTGTATTTTTGATTGTTTTTATATCTAAATGTCAGGTAAGGAGAGGTTTTTGTTCTTATTTTGTTTTTTACACATGATTAGGTTTTGACTTGTTATTTAATTTTTTTCTTTAAAGTTTTATCTGATTTGCATTATGGTTATAGTATGTGTTCTGTACTATTTTTGATTTTTGGAATTTATTGAGATATTCTTTGTGGACTAAATAATTTTTAGTAATAAAAAGTAATATAATTATTTTATTAATACATGATTTTAAAATTCCAAAAGTACTATTTCATAGTAATTAAAATGATAGCCAAGTAATTAGATTAATTTTAAGTTTTCATAGTAAGCAATATTTTTTCAGTAATAATCCCAATGTTATATTTACATTGCATTAATATGGCAATGATATAAAAATACATAGATGTGTTTTAGAAACTCAGTATTTTGTCCTTCATAGTTATCTCATAAAGTTTTGATGGCTACCATAACCATTGTTTTTAGAAAACATTTGTAAAACTAATCTCTGGAGGCAAGACCTAAACAATAAGAAGGTGAAACTGTTGATAGAGTGCCAGTTGATAAATAATGTTAAAATATGACTGGAGTAAATACAGTTTGGTCCTATTACTTGTGATATAAATAATGCCTTTGAGAGAAAATATAACAAAAATCCCTCTACTGTTAAACATTTTTGTGCTACATAAATGTTTAAAATATGTTGGTTTTAAGTAGACTAAAACTATTAGATTTCTTGGAATACACACAACTTTATTAAAAATATTTTATGGCTTTTTTGAGGATATTACATATTAAAATAGATTTTGCTGTGAAATTTTACCCTCAGAAATAATATTGTTATTGTGTTAATTTTTGAATAGTAATTAACAGGACTCAATGGCTGAAGTATATAAAACCATATTCAATCATATTTTCTCTATTGTGCCTATCCCTTAATTAGTCGGACCATAAGCATTAAAAAAGTATCTCACTAGTAGTGTTATATGGTTTTTGCTCCTGATCTAAATTTAAAACCAAACTGTGTGAGATTCTATAGAATGAAAAAGAAAAGAAAATTAACGGGAAGATTCAGTTTAGATGCAAATACAAGAACATTTGTTACTTGACCATTATTTAAATTCTTTGTGGAAATCATACATGTAGGCTATAAAATAATCCATAGAGCATTATAAAATGGTCTTCAGAAGTCAGCAGAGAAAGTTATAACGGTAGAGTTGTTGAAAGTCTGACTCGGTAAGCCACTTGGGAATAGAAACTATATATTGAGTAAAAATCTTTCAGAATAATGGAAACGAGACATTTCCATTTCCAAAGTCCGTCAGCCTTGTAGTTTCATTGCACAAGGCAAGAATTTTTTTTTTTTTTTTGTGGGAGTTGTATGGTGAAATCCCATGTATTGCTTTGCTTTGAAATTCGTGGGCTAGTGGCCTAGCCAGCAGGTTAATGATGTGTAAAAGGCAATTGAAATCCCAATAAAATGGGGCTTCTATGTATAATGGAGGCAAATATAAGTTTATTGTTCACTCTAAATTGGACCCATGTACTGCCCATTTAGATAAAACTTAATCCCTGTCTGGGATTAGCAGTTGTTTCATTGATCAGTGTCCATCTTTCTAAGGGTTGTGAATAAAATGAACAAGGCTTTAAATCTTAGCTAGTGTTAGCAAAATTTGGTTGAGGAAAGTAATTGATGTTTCTCCAAAAGTTCACTTCGAAAATGAAAATTTATCAAAGTTGAAATAGTAGAAATTGTTACTTGCCTATTTTATTGCACTAGCTATAATTTGAATCTTAAATTTATTCCTGTTGACCTTGAATTATATTTTTATGAATTTATTTTCCTTGACTTTTTTTAATCAAGTAATCTGCTACTATACTGTATCTCTCTGTTTAGAAATTCCTTTAGTTATCTGTTCAAATGCCTTGCTTGTTTACCAAATATTTTTGTTTGTCACATACAAAATTTTTCTTAGGCACAGTTCTTTCACAACATAGGGATTTTTCTTTGCAATTTATTTATTTATTTATTGAGACAGGGTCTCACTCTGTCACCCAAACTGGAGTAGAGTGGCGTGATCACAGCACAGCATGACCTTGAACTCCTAGACTCAAGTGATCCTCCTACATCACTGTCCCAAGTAGCTGAGAATATAGGCACATGCCACCACACCTAGCTAATTTTTGTATTTTTTAATAGAGATGAGGTGTCTCTGTGTTGTCCAGGTTTGTCTTGAGCTCCTGGACTCAAGTGATCCTCCTTCATCAGCCTCCCAAAGTGTTGGGATTAGAGACATGAACCACTGTGCCGGATCTGCATTTTTTTTTTTTTACATAATTTCAAGCCAGTTTGAAATTGCAAAAATAATCAATAAAATTCTAAACATTCTTACCAAACTCAATATTGAATTATATTTTGGTCAACTTGCATTATTTTTAAAATTCTGTCTCTCTCTACATAACCCGCCCCCACTGCCACCACATGCATACACATCCCTTAATGTTGTTATCTTTTCCTGAAGTATTTAACAAATGAATTGAAGACATAGTGCCCTTTTACCATTGAATACATAAATATAATTTCCTAAAAAGAAGAATATTCTTACATAGTCACAGTATGCATTTTAAATAAGGCATTTTGTATTGATATCCTAGTATTATCTAATCCACATTTCATTTTCAAATTTTGTCATGTCAGTTTACTTAATGCCCTGGTCCAGGATCCAATCCAGGATCAAGCATCACATTTAGTTGTTATGACTCTTAAATACTGTTACTGGAGGCTTTCTTTGTCTTTCTTGACTGACATTTTGAAAAGTTCTGGCAAGAATTTTCCTCAATTTGGGTTTATCTGAGTTTCTGTATGATTAGATTCAGATTATAAATTTTTGGCAAGAATACCATAGATGTGATATTCTGCCTCCCTCAGTGTACTCCATCTGAAAGCACATGATGCCAATTTATTCCAGTATTAGTAATGTTAACTTTGGTAATTTGATTAAGGTCTTTAAAATGTAATATGGAAGTAGAAATTTTGAGACTCTATAAATATCATATTACTCATCAAACTTTTACTCACTATTTATGGTGTCTATTCATCCTTCTTCTAACTCTATAATTCCTTCTACATTTACTAGTTGCCATTCTACTCTATGGAATAAATTTTCCTTCTCCTTCCTCTATTTATTTATTTAATTTCATAGTATCACGGACTCTTATTTTATGCAATGGATAACACAGTCCATTGCTGTAATTATTTGTTCTCATAGTCAAATTATTCCAGATTTGGCAAATGGGAGCACATTCAAGCTGCTTCTCTATGTCCTTTTGACAGGGTTGCATCACTATTAGACTTAAGATATGTTGCAGGTTCATCTTCTACTTTTCCAGTTCTAGCCTTGAAATCAGCTATTTTGCCAAAGGAGACCTGCTTTGTGTTTAAAGATAATGTTTCTTTGAAACCAACGTTTGGGCATTATGTGTGCTAATTGATACTGGTGTGTCATTGCTTTTAGGCCCCATTAGTGAAATAAACCAAGATCTATGAACTCTGCATGTTTGTTTAACTGCTGTCTTTGCTTTTAGAACTACTCAGTGTATATAACTTATTTCTGTGCAGATATGAATGTGTGCATGCACATGTCTATTTTTTGTCTCTCCATGAGTAGATAGATACATACATACATACATACACACACACACACAAATATAGTACATAAATATATGGATTGATATTGACATTTCCTACCTCCTTTCAACCACACAGAGTAAATTCTAGTCTGCCCAGTTTTCGTATCTGTAACTCCCTTCTCAAGCAATGAGAAACCTGGCCCACATTATCATCAATGTTTTCACTTATTCAAGCCTAGAATACATAAAAATACTTTCAGAATTGCTAACCCACAAAACTGCAAAAAGTAAACTTACTACCTACAGTTTACTATATTTACGTATTTTTAAGTACATGGAAATTCACAAATTCTTATGTAATTAATTCCATGGCAAATGCACACATCTGCGTAACCCATCTAATATCAAAATATAGTACATATCCTGGCTGGATGTGGTGGCTCACCCCTGTAATCCCAGCATTTTGGGAGGCCAAAGTGAGTGGATCGCTTGAGGCCAGAAGTTCGAGACAAGCCTGGCCAACATGGCAAAACCTCATCTCTACTAAAAGTACAAAAATTTGCAGGGCACAATTGTGTGTGCCTGTAGTCCCAGCTACTCAGGAGGCTGAAGCATGAGAATTGCTGGAACCCAGGAGGCAGACGTTACAGTGAGCCAAGATTGCACCACTTCACTCCAGTCTGGGCAATAGAGCAAGACTCTGTAGCAAAATAGATAGATAGATTATAGATTGATAGATAGATAGATAGATAGATAGTTATCAATATATATATAGATGATAGATAGATATAGATATATAAATAGATAGCACATTTCCATGACCTGAGAAACATATTTTTTGCCCATTCCTACCTTATTGAGAAATACTTTTCTGATTTTTTTAAAATCATAGATCAGCTTACCTGTTTTATAACTTTATGAACCCCATAGTATCTCCTCTTTTGCGTCTCATTTCTTTCACTCAGCCTCATCTTGGAGATTTATGCATGTACTATGTGTTCAAATATCAGTTTCTCTTTCTCTCATAGAATTCTGTTGTATCATTATCTGAATATAGCAATTTATCTTTTGTAGATTTGGTTTGTTTTTGCAATTTTGATCTATTTTAAGTACAAGTACAAACATTCTCCTATAAGTCTGTACATCTATTTTAGTTATGTTTAAACTATACACCTATTTTACTTATGTTTTTATTTTTCTTAGGTAAATACTTATGAGTGGAATTGCTAGGTCACAGGGTATGTATGTGATGGACAGTGTAAGGAATAGTATGACAATAAGTTGGGCATGGTGGCTTATCCCTCTTATCCCAACATTTGGGAGGCTAATACAAGAAGTTCACTGGAGAAGGCCAGGAGTCTGAGACTAACCTGGGCAACAGAGTGAGACCCCATCTCTATAAAAAATAAAAATAAGATAAAAAGTTTTAAAAAACTGAAAATATTTGTTTTCTAAGGGATTGTGTTATTGTGCATTCCAACTAACAAAGTATGAGTTTATGTTGCTCCACATTCTCGTCAATACTTGGTATTGTCAGACTTAAAATTTTACCAAGAGAAATAAATTTCTGTTGTTTATAAGCTATGCGGTTTATGGTATTTTGTTACAGTAACCTAAATTGACTGAGACTGTGTTGTTTTTTGTTTCTTTTCTACCCTAAGACAGCAAGTACATTCTTCAGTGTTTTCTTTTAAAAGCTTTATACTTTTAGTTTTTGTGTTTATTTTTATGATTCTTATAAATTTTTTTTCAAAGTTTTGAGGTAGGTTATTTTTTCAAATAGATACTTTATTATTCCAGCATTATTTGTTGAAAAGATTTTCTTTTCCCCATTGAATTGCTTTTATGCCTTTGTTGAAAATTGGGTGACTGAATATGGATGGGTCTATTTCTGGACTTACTATTCTGTCCAATCGATCTTCTTGTCTGTCATTGTGCTAATACCACATTTTATGGACCACTGAAGCTTTACAGTGAATTTTAAAATCAGGTAGCTATAAATATTTTTCTTTTCAAAATCCTTTGGATATTTTAGGTCCCTTGCATTTTCAAATACATTTTAGGGTCACCTTGTTAATTTCTACAAAGAAAGCCTCCTGAAATTTTGAGTGAGATTACGTTGAACCTTTCAACTTATTTGGGAAGAATTTGCGTTATAAGTCTTCCAATACATGAGCATAGATCATTTGTTTAACTCTTTAACAGCATTCAGAAATATTATCTATTTTTTACAATTGAAGCTGTGTACATATTTTTGATAAATTATCCCCAGAAGTTTTATGTTTCTTATATTATTGTAAATCTATTATTTTTAAATGTTATTTTTCACTGTCTGCTGTTAGTATATAGAAATACAATTGATTTTATGTATTGACCACTTATTCTTGAATTTGATAAATTGAGTTAGTAGTTCTGATAATTTCTTTATTGATTAATTATGATTTTATGCATAAAACACAATTTTTGGATATTTTAATGTGTTTTATTTCTTCTACTTGCCTTTTGACACTGGGCTGAACATCCAGTACAATGGTTAGTAGAAGTATTAAATACACATGTCCTTGCCATGTTACTATGTTAGGAGAATCATTCAGCATTTCCCCAGTAAGTATGATGCTAATTGTAGGTTTTTCATACATACCTTTTTATTAGATTGAGGAATTTTTTCCTTCTCTTCTTAGTCTGCTGAGAGGGTTTTTTAAAATCATGAATGTATTTTAACTTTTATCAAATATTATTTGCTCATGCATTGAGGTGGTCATGTTTTTTTCCTTTATTCTATTGATAAAGTGAATTATATTGATTTTCAAATTTTAATTTTAATACTGAGATAAGCCTCACTTGGTCATAATGTACATGTACAACTTTTTTTTTTTCTTTTTGAGACGGAGTCTCGCTGTCTCCCAGGCTGGAGTGCAGTGGCCCCATCTCAGCTTGCTGCAAGCTCCGCCTCCTGGGTTCACGCCATTCTCCTGCCTCAGCCTCCCTAGTAGCTGGGACTACAGGCGCCCGCCACCACGCCCGGCTAATTTTTTTTGTATTTTTAGTAGAGATGGGATTTCACCGTGTTAGCCAGGATGGTCTCGATCTCCTGACCTCGTGATCCACCCACCTTGGCCTCCCAAAGTGCTGAGATTACAGGTGTGAGTCACCGTGCCCAGGCATAATGTATAAACTTTTGATTTATTGTATAGGCAGAATAAAACTTCAAGGATGGTCCCATCCTAATATTTAAAACCTGTAAAACTTTACATGGTAAAAGGGACTTTACATATGTGATTGATTATATTACAGATTTTGAGATAGGAAGGTTATTCTGGATTATCTAAGTGGAGCCAGTATAAACAAAGGGCCCTTATAAGAGGGATGTAGGAGGATCAAATTCAGAGAGGAGACATGACCAAGGATACGGAAATTGGTGTGATGGAGGGTACCACAATTCAAGGAATACAGGCAGGCACTAGAAGCTAGAAAATAGAAGAAAATGAATTGTCTTTTGCAGCCTCTAAAAAGAATGCAATTTTGCTGAAAACCCACTTTGAATTTCTGAACTCCAAAACTGTAAGATAATATTAAATTTGTACTATTTTAAGTTACTGAGATTTTAGCATTTTATTATAATTTTTGCAATTATACCCATACTCATAAGGGATATTGTTCTGTACACTTTTTTTTAGGTTTTAGTATTAAGGTTATAATGACTCACTAAGCAAATTTGGAATGTTTTTTCTTTTTTTACCTGAAAAAGTTGGTATGAGATTGGTATTATTTCTTTCTTCAATGTTTGCTAAAGTCTGTTTTGGCCTGGATTTCACTTTGTTGGAAGATTTTAAAAAATAATTTATTCAATATAGTGTTTTTCAACTTTATCAGCTTTAGAGCTCAATAAAACACAGATCAATAAGCCTCACTCCTAAAGTTTCTGATTCAGTAGACCTGGGTTAGGGCCTGAGAATTCGTCTTTCTGCCATATTCTCAGGTGATGATGCTGCTGCTAATCCAGCAATAATATTTTAAGAACCACTGCTTTACAAATACAGGAATTTTCAGTAAATTATGTTTTTCAAAGTTCTTTCATGATAGTTGTGTGATGTATTGGCTAAAGTAGGTGGAAATGTGTCCTTATTACTTTTAATAGAATCCATAGTGATATCATATTTAAATTCTTGATACTGATAACTTGCATTTCTTCCATATGTCCTTAGTTTTTCTAGTACATTATCGATTTTATTGTTCTATTAAAAGAGTCAACTTCTAGCCTTGTTGATTTTCTCTATTTTTCTCAGGTTTCTCTTACATTGATCTCTGCTCTTATCATCATTATTTCATCTTGTACTTAATACGGATTTTCTTTACTTTTTTTTTTCTTTTTTTTTTGCATCTTAAGATGTAAGCCTATTCACTTCAGACCTTTCCTCTTTTCTAACATAAATATTTAAAGCTATATATTTCCCTTAAGCACTAATTTATAGGCATCACTCAAATCTTGATACGTTGTATTTTCATTATCGTTATGTTAGAAATAATATTTGATACATGTTTCTTAGTCTGTTTCTGCTGTTCTAACAAAATAGCATAAACTGGGTAATTTATAAACAACAGAAATGTATTTCTTATAATACTGAAGCCTGGAAAGTCTAAAATCAAGGTGCTAGCAGGTTCAGTGTCTAGTGAGGGTTCAGTCTATGCTTCCCAAATGACACCTTGTGGCTGTGTCACCTGGAAGTGACAAACTCTGTCTTCACATGGTGAAAGGGATGGAAGGGTAAATGGGTCCTAGCTAGTTCCCTCCAGCTTTTTAAAAAAATCTCACATTCCCACTCACGAGGGCTTCACCCTCCATGATTTAATCACCTCCTGAGGGCACCACTTCTTAATACTGTTGCATTGGGAGTTAAGTTTTAGTATTTTAGAGAGAACACATTCAAACCATAGCACATATGTTATTTAGAAAGGCTTTGTTTAATTTGCAAATATTTTGACTTCTTCTGTCTATTTTACTTTTATTGATTTCTACTTTAACTGGATTGTCAGAGAAAAAATCAAGTAAAATTTCAATCTTTAAAATTGATTGGGAGTATTGTGTTACAGCATATAGTTTATCTTGAATGTTGCATGTACACTTGAAAAAATATGTATTTTACATCTATATTTAATGTGCTACATATGTCATTTATAGCAAGGTAATGTTCAGATATTCTATATCATTACTAATGTTTTGTTTATTTGATGAATCCGTGAGAGAGGGCATTAAAATGTCCATATTTGTGAATCTATCTATTGGTCTTTTATATTCTTTTAGTTTGTTTGTCATACGTATTTGGAAACTGCATTAATCATGTATATATTCATGACTGCTGCATCTTATGAATTTGCCACATTATTCTTAGATCTCTTTTTATCTTTGCTGACGCTCCTTGCAGCAAAGTGTCATTTATTTGATATTAATATGGCAGCCCCAGCTTTCTTATACTTACTGTTCGCATGGTATATCATTTTCACACTTTTACTTTCAACCTATACATGGCATTATATTTAAAATACATCTATATCACACAGCATATACTTAGGTTTTGTTTTTCGATCCAGTATAGAAATCTGTTTTTTAATTGTTGCGTTTAATCCACTTACATGTAAAACATTTATTGATTTTATTGGGTTTACCATTTGCTCTCTCTCTTTCTTTCTTTGTTTCTCTCACTCACTAATTTTTCCTCTATTCCTGCTACTGTGTATTCTATTGAGTTAAATACTTTTTCTTCAGTACTCCATATTTATTCTCCATATTTATTCTTATTCTCTATTGAGTTAAATACTTTTTCTTGAGTACTCCATATTTATTCTTTCATTTACTTTAACTATGTCTCTTTATATTACATATAGTTATAATATAAATATAAATATATAAAAATATATATATATTTTGTGTTCCCTCTAGGGATTGTAATATTCTCAGTTTGTCACAGTCTAATTGAAAGTTAATATTGTATTACTTCAGGTAAGGCATAAGAATCCTACAACAGTATAGTTTCATATACAGTCTAAACTCTGCTATTTTTATCACATATGTTATATCTACATACACTATAAACTTTACAATATAGTGGTATATATGTGTTTGTCCACTTGTTATGTCTTGTAAAAGACATTAAATAAATCTATACCTATATCTGTATCTATAGACATACTCTTTTATTTTTACTAACATATTTATCATTTCTGATTTCTTTGTTCCTATAAATTCAAATTGGTATGTAGCATTATTTCCATTCATCCAGAACAAACTTTAACATTTCTCTCAGTGCAGGTCAGCTAGCAACAAATTACCTCAGTTTTATCTGAAATGTCTTTATTTATTCATCTGAAAATGTCCTTACTTGAGCTCCTTTTTTAAAGACAATTTTTGCTGCACAAAATATTCTAGGATGGCCACATTTTATTTCAACACAATTAATATATATATTTTATTATAGTCTGGATTATATTTTTTCATTTAATCAGCTGTCACGTTTATCTATGTATAATGTGTACTTATTTGTATGTTTGCTTTGAAGGATTTTCGTTTGTATTTAACCTTAATAGTTTAATTCTGTTGCACTTAACTATGATGTTCTTTGATTACCCTGCTTGAGGCTTGCTGAGCTACTTGATTCACAAGTTTATGTTTTCACTGCATTTGAGAAGATTTGAGCCATTTTTTCTTCCAAATATTTCTGCCCTTTATACTCTTTTCCTTCTCATAAAATAGACTACTTTATATTATGCCCTCAGTGACTGAAACTCTCATCATTTATTTTCAATCATTGTCTCATTGGTTTTCAAGTTGGATAATTTCTATTGAGCCATCTTTTTAAGTTCATTTACTTTCTTCTGTTGTCACTTTCCATCTGCTGTTAGGCTTATTTAGTAATTTTTTTTTTTTTTTTTTGAGACAAACTTTCACGCTGTCACCCAGGCTGGAGTGCAATGGTGTGATCTCAGCTCACTGCAACTTTTGATTCCCAAGTTCAAGTGTTTCTCCTGCCTCAGCCTCCCGAGTAGCTCGCATTACAGGCATTGCCACCACACCAGGCTGTTTTTTGTATTTTGAGTAGAGATAGGGTTTCACCATATTGGCCAGGCTGATCTCCAACTCTTGACCTCAAGTCATCTGCCTACCTTGGCCTCCCAAAGTGCTGGGATTATAGGCATGAGCCAGCCACTGCACCTGGCCATAAATTTTTCATTTCAGATATTGTACTGGAAAAATTCTAGAATTTAAAATTTATTGTATAGTTTTATGTTCTTGTTGAAATGTCCCATTTGTTCATTCATTATGATTATGTTTTTCTTAAGTTTTTAAACATATTTAAATAGCTACATTAAAGCTTTTGTCTGCAAACTACAATATCTGACTCATCTCATGATTATTTTTAATTTCCTTCTTTTCTCTTGAATGTGAGTCACATGTTTTTTGGTTTCTTAGTATGTTTTGTAATTTTTGAGGGTTTGTTGGACATTGTTGATGAAAGATTGCAGAGAATATGAATTGTGCTATCTCTTTTTAAAATTTGTTCTTGTAGGCAGTAACACCACTAGCAGCTTATTTTTTTCTGGTGGTCTGGCTTGTTCTTATTCTTTGATTGGATGGATCTATTACTGTTTTGAATTTAGTCCTAGTGGAGATCCTTATTCTAGGACATGATTTTTTCCTAAAGGTTGGCATTCACTGGTCTCAACTGAATGCCTGAGATGCTCATTGAAGTCTCTCACCTACAGTTAGACTGGAACGTAGATGTCTTCCAGAACTGCTTGACCTCTGGTATCTCTAGTTTTATATGTGTATATGCACCCTTCCTTCAGGAAAGCACCCACAGTGATTACTCCATGAAGTGTTCTGGGACATGCACTCTTGTCTTCTTAAATAGACTTGTCTGCAAATTCCATTCACCTCAGCAAAACTGGAACTCCTATCTTGGATACTTTATCTTATCAATACCTGTGCTCAGCTTGGGCTTCATTTCCCTGCTTCTTTGCAGAAAACTACCCCTAGGCAGAAGGTCAGGGTGATCAAGGAACAATCAAGCGATTGCTGTTTTTATGTTTTTCTTCTTCCAAGTGTAATAATCCTATGCTGTTTGTTATTTGAAACAACAGTGCTTGACTTCATATATTTTTCCAGTTTTATAATTTTTTGCTTCTCATAGTAGAGAAAATTCAGTATTCACTGCTCTGTTGGTTGAAAGTAGAATTTAAGTAAGAATTTTTAAGCAATTTATGAAAAGGGGCACTGATCATTTGGTAATATAAAAGCAATGTCTTTGGGTGTAACATATTTTAAATATATGTCTATTGACAAGAGAACACTAAACATCACTAATTTCAATGTAAGCAGATTAAGGAATAAAAGGAATAATTTACTACAACTCTGATTCATTGAAGTGAAATTTAAAAGTACTCAACTAAAACTCTCCTTGATGTTTTTATTTCTTTCTTTATTAGTTAGGAGCTACACAGCTATTGCATGTGGTTCAGTTTAAGTAGGATAGGAAACGCTATCATACATTTTGTTTCATTTAGCCAGCAGCATGTTTCAAGCAGAAAAGGTATATAATATCACTTGTCTACACAGAATCACTTGGATTATATGTATGCAAAAAGAGTTCCTCAGGTTTGTATTACTGTTATAAACTTTGATTTATTCAGTGATATTAGTGCTTAAGCACTAATGCATTCCATTTGCAAAATACTGCCATTTAAACCTTCAAATGGATATTCCATGTATCCATCAAACCATTAGTGATGTTATTCTCCTTTACCACTTTTGCATGTGGGCTTCAACCCTTCAAATATGTGCCATTTGAATTACATTAGAATACTTATGGGTGGGTTATTAAAATTTATTCTCTTTTTTAATAGGTAGTGTGTTAGCTTAGATTTATTTATAAATAATAATTGTAAATCCTTTGTTGGATTAATTTATTTCTAATTGGTAAATTATAATTACTAACCTTTTTAAATAAAGAAAACTAAAGATGCAGTATGATTAATCACTTAACTGATGTCTTCTGTGTAACTCAGAAGGCGATTTTAATACTTTGCTCTTAGGATATGTGGATAGAATATTAGCAATTTTGGGGACTCATGGTCTTTTGAATGAATGATGCATGAAGATTAGATTCCCTTACTGGTTTTGATGTCTATCAAAAGGACACTGAAAAAAAAAAAAGGTAAGTTACAGCTTTTTGTCTACTGCCTCCTGTTTAAGTCATACTGTATCAGCTCTTGTAGTATTTATTCCTTGAAGTATATGTGAAGAACATTGCTGTTGATAATAACTTATAGTGCTGACATTTGTGAATAGATAAATTAGAGTAGATTTAAGGTTATTCCTATAATCACACTTTTAGTCATTTGCATTCCCACATGAATTCGTAAATTGTAAAGAAGGAAAAAATTATAGCTTGTGACCCAAGATTATCCATAATTCCCAGACTATCTTACATGTACAGCTGTACAAGAGCACATCCCATGCGTGCCATCAATTATGTGTCTCAGCAGATAAGTAAGTATTTAAGAAGAAATATTCTATGGTGTGATCTTTGTACCGAGGAATAACCTTATTTATTTTTGGATCCCTAGGGCTTGACACATGGTCATTTAGTTAGTTTTTTCTACAAATGATTATACATAAATCAATTAATATAAATGCATTGAGAACTGCTGACTTTGTATAGATGGTATTTGTTTTATGTATTTTCTTGATTTATTGCCTAAAAATAATCTGGATCACAAAGAAATATTCCAAATTGACCTCTGTCTTGAAACTTAACTACCCATGTTTCCCTGATACTGACTAATTTTACAATAAAATAGTTTTTGCAGAATCTTGTACATCTACAGCTCAATGCATACATACCCAATAGGGTGCTCAGCAGCAATTATTAGCCATCTGCTAAAAATGACTAATTGGATATATCGCATCATCAATATCCTGATGGCACAAGTGACAGATACACTAATATCTATAAAACATGCTTTTCCAAAATGCAAAACCTGAGATAATGATGAGACAGGGATTGTTGATTTTTAGTAAGTCTTTGTATAGAAGCTCTTGTTTAAAAAAATCTCTTGCAATCTGTAAAATGACTGATTGTTTTTGGTCATCTAGCAAATGGCGCAGGTATTTTGGTAACTTTAGAAGAAAGTTGAAGCAAACTTTGTTTATATACCCACCATAAATCTGAACTGTATGTTTATGATTTCATAAAAAATACCATTCTCTTAGTGATTTCAATATTTTACAGGCTGCACATGGATTACAGACACTTAATTGGTAATTTATCTTAACTAACACATTTATCTGAGTGTCTTTCTGTTGCTATAAAGGCATAGCTGAGGCTTGGTAATTTATAAAAAAAAAAGAGGTTTATTTTCTCATGGTCCTGCAGGATGTTCAAGGAGCATGGCTCCAGATTCTGCTTCTGATGAGGGCCTCAAGCTGCTTTCATTCATGGTGAACGGGAAGCCAGCATTTGAAGAGATTACATGGCAAGAGAGAAAGCAAGCAAGAAAGGGAAGGTGCCAGGCTCCTTTCAAAAACCAGCTATTAGGGCAACTCTTATGGGAATGAATCTAATGAGAACTCACTCACTCCCTACACCAGGCCATTAATCTGTTCATGAAGGATCCACTGCTATGACCCCAACACCTCCCCTTAGGCCCCACTACCAACATTGGGGATCAAGTTTCAACATGAGGCTTGGAGATTGCAAACATGTAACCTGTAACACTGCTTTCAATTTATTTGCATGAAACTTGTGTTTAATTTTGAATATTTGTTGTTACAAATGTGATTCACTATATCTCCAGCTTACAAAAAGGACTCAATTTCTCAAAGGTAAATAATTGGTTTGAAAAATAATGCTGAACTTTTCAGTGGCAATAAAACAGTCTAAAGCTTTGACCATACGCCAAATCGTACATTTGGTAGAGAGGCTTCCCTAATTTTTGTGTATATATCTTTGAGAAGTTAGAAGAATAGAGCCCTTGAATTTACTCACTTGAAGTTTTAGATGAGTCATCACCATGATATTCTTTTTTTTTTTCTCTCTTTTCTTTTATTTATTTTATTATTATACTTTAAGTTCTAGGGTACATGTGCATAACGTGCAGGTTTGTTACATATGTATATTTGTGCCATGTTGGTGTGCTGCACCCATCAACTCGTCAGCACCCATCAATTCGTCATTTATATCAGGTATAACTCCCAGTGCAATGCCTCCCCCCTCCCCCCCATGATAGGCCCCGATGTGTGATGTTCCCCTTCCCGAGTACAAGTGATGTCATTGTTCAGTTCCCACCTATGAGTGAGAACATGCGGTGTTTGGTTTTCTGTTCTTGTGATAGTTTGCTAAGAATGATGGTTTCCAGCTGCATCCATGTCCCTACAAAGGACGCAAACTCATCCTTTTTTATGGCTGCATAACATTCCGTGGTGTATATGTGCCACATTTTCTTAATCCAGTCTGTCACAGATGGACATTTGGGTTGATTCCAAGTCTTTGCTATTGTGAATAGTGCCGCAATAAACATACGTGTGCATGTGTCTTTATAGCAGCATGATTTATAATCCTTTGGGTATATACCCAGTAGTGGGATGGCTGGGTCATATGGTATATCTAGATCTAGATCCTTGAGGAATCGCCATACTGTTTTCCATAATGGTTGAACTAGTTTACAATCCCACCAACAGTGTAAAAGTGTTCCTATTTCTCCACATCCTCTCCAGCACCTGTTGTTTCCTGACTTTTCATGGTGGTGGGAAATGAAAAGTCAGGAAACACCATGATATTCTTAGAAGTCTTTCAAGAAAGCTGGGGTTGAGAGGGAAGAGTGGCCACTGAAAACAGGGCAGAGGATAATAAAGAGTAGTCACTGGAGAAAACTGAGAGTCTCCGGAGAATTTAGAAAGGAATCAATTTAGAAAGGTGACCTGTTGTGATGCTATAGAAAGAGTAAGGACTCTATATTGCTGAGTTATGAAGAGGGAATGGAATGAACAGGTGAGAAAATCTTTGTTACTGTTTCAGAGAATCATGGATTTAGGACAGTCATAAATAAAATTTTTGAAGTCATATGGAAAAGAAATTTTGAAAATAACCAAAGAGTAGAATGGCAATTCAGTATGCTAATCACATTTTGTCCAATGGTTTCTTCTAATTTCATAAAGACTTTATTTTCGGAATTAAATTTTCATAACAAACTTTATTTTAAAGGTTAAAAAAAAATTTTTCAGAATTTGACTCTTTTAGTTCCAAAATTAAAAATGGAAAGAACATTAGAATTTTTTTAGATCAAAGACTAGTTCAATTTCTCATATTCAAACATACCAGTTTCTAGGCAGAGTAACTAAATCTCTGAAATTTATCCAGAAAAAGATTTACACCAGACTAAATTTGGCCTCCTTTTCAAGTCCTGTCATTCAATGTAGAGTAAAAATTGTGCAATATGTGTTTTGTTGTGAAAAGTCACATTTATTCTAAGTAATTTCTGTTTATGTGAGTGGAAACATTACTTAAAATAGTTTGCCATATAAATCCTTTATAATTGTTAATGATCAGTTAAAACAGAAAGATTTTACATATAACTGGAAAGAGTATGCCTGCTAGAAATAGTTCAGAGGTAAAAGGAAGGCACATTTCTTCAATAAAACATCCCACAATTTGTTGCTTTTTACTGCTAAGACTTGGTCTTTTCAAAGATTAAGACACAATATGATTCACTTGAAAGAGCTTTGGTCTAGTAATTAGGAAATAGGTTCAATAAAGAGCTTCGACGTCCACTAGCTGATTTCCTTGGGCAATTCATTCACTCTTTCTGGGTTTTCATCTTCTAAAACAGAGATACTAAGGTGGAATAAACATGTAAGATGATGATGATGACCCTAAGGATATCTCTATAAAAATACATTGGCATTAGGCCTGGCATGGAGAGAGGGGTAAAATGAGAGATTTCCTTAACGCTTTTTTGAAACTTTGCATATTTGGGGGACCTTACAGGAGTCAAAGATGAAAGATCCAGGTCAGAGGAGCAATGATTTGTATAGTTAGTTTCCCTCTAATTCCAGTTTAATGAAGAGAAAGACTGTCAGGAGGAGCCACTCCCTTTTCCAGAACAGGGCAATTAGAAAGGAAATGAAGGGACCTATAGGTCTGCACAGCCTTGTCAGAAATTGTAAGTCTATAAATGATACCGATGGCTTTAGTTTGTGACTTGGGAGCTGTTATACTCAACCCATGCAGATATGCCCACGCTGAACAGAGGGTGACGAACATATGTTTGTTCCTTTTTCCTATCTGGATTTTTTCCAAGACTTATTACTTCGGGATGTTGGGTCAGTTTTGTAGAGTTCAATGATTATACAACCCTCCAGGAATTATAAACATTTAAAAGTCCTTAAAGTCTTAGTGCCAACAAATGTATCTGCAAATTTTCCTTCTGCCTCCAAACTGAACAGCTTTTCTGTAGGAAAAAAATATATTTCTCTTTACTCATCTGACTTTGATTTACTCTTTCACTATCTGTTTGCTGTTTTTCAAAGTGTTTGGAAAAATAGCCTGAAATTGACATTTACACAAGTCTTTTAATTTGGCATTCTGCCAAATTCAATTTAATAATCAGTTCTCCTTGTTCTCTCTGTAGCATTTGGCACTGATTATCTTTTCTCTCTTGAAATTTGTTTCTTTTCACTTCCAACATCTTGTGCCTCCTTTTGTTCTTCAACCTGTTTGAAGCTTCTAGTCTCTTTCTTGTTTATTAAATCTTTGTTGTTCTCATGTTTCCTACATTTATTTGTGTGTTTTCTCAGCTGTAACCTCTTTTGTGGTGTTGCAGCTATAACCTCTCTAAAAATGACAACTAAGTATATGTATCAAGTTTTCTTAGGGTGAGTGATTATTGAATACTTAAAAATTAAAGAAATATATTTTGAAAGTGATTTGAAACTTGACTGGGGAGTTATTACATACCATAAACTTGACCTAAAAGTATCAACATTTTACTTTAAAATTTCAGAGCATCTTCTTTATGACCAGTGTGGTTTTGTTCCACAGCACAGAAATGTCCTTACTCAGAGTCTTATACTAAATTGTTTTCTGATTGTTAAAGTAATAAATGGTATAAAAACATAAAGATTAAAATAAGAACAATTATAAAATCAGATAATATTGAAAATTTGACTCTCTGACAGGCATTTTATGAAAAACTTTATATACATTGTGTAATTTATTTCTTACAGTACTACAAAAGATATATTAATATTAATATCAATTTATTTTTGGAAAGCTAAGGGACAACACTTGCTTCAGTTCACACAGCTGTTTAGAGGTAGATATGGGATACAAACATGGGTTGATCTGACTTCAGAGTCTAACTTCTTGGTCACTTCCTTGTCTTCCTTAGGGATAACAATTATAAAAAATATACAGCTGTTTTTCCAGCCTCTCTTCTACATGCTATGTCATTGTCTCTCTTTAACAAAAGTTCCTTCCTCTGGGTATATAAGGAAAAAAAAAGCGGGTTGTTTTATAATCATTTTTGGCTCATTACAATGGCTCATGCACATCCATGCTGCTCCTAACTTCACTGTGGCCTGGCTCTTCCTTCATGGTGGCTGTCATAACCCCTACTGCCCATACAAGGCAGTCCTTTCAATACAAGGCCCTCCCTTCCCTCTGCATGGGCCTTGGGAGATGAAATTGACAGGAGGCAGCCACATTTCTCTTTCCTGTTTCAATCCTTTACTCCCATGTTACCATTACTAAAGAATGGAAAGGCATGTTAAGTTTTACTGGGGAGCTGGAGATAATTAAAGGAAACATTATACATTTAAAACTGCTAAATATGACTGTTTCCTTATTCTAATGTCAAGCCACAGGAAGGTTAAACCCCATTCAGAGCAATTTTCTCGTTGACTCAACTCAGTTTCTAGCCATGCTGCTCTATAGGTAGGCCTTTCCTCCTTTTAAAGAGGACCTTCTTCCTGGAAACTCTGTTTGAATCTCTACCCCTCCCCATTTTGGGAAACCCTACCTTTTACCCACAGAAATGTGGGCATATGACCTGGCCTCTTTTCCCAATTTATGCCTGCCACCTAGGTTATCTGGGAGAATCAGTACATACCTGAGAATATGTACCCTAAGTATTACACATTCAGTGTAAATAATACTATAGGGAACTTCAGCAGGACAGGTCAAGCTAGACTTTTGTACTTCAAGTACAACAAAATAGTCTAGTTATAGAGTTTGGCATTCTAATCCCAAGTTGGTTGTGTGCTATTGCTTTAATAATGCACCACAAAGATCATGTGTTGGAAAGCTCATCCCCAGTACAATTTTGTTGAGATGTTGGGCCATCAAGATGTGAATAGGTCATTAGGACTCTACCCTCATGAACAAATTAATGCTGCTATTGCAAGAGTGGGTTTGTTGTCACCAGAGTGGGTTCCTGAAAAAAGGATGAGTTCCCTTCCCCACCCACCTCTCACACACTCTCTTGCCCTTCTGTCTTCCACCTTCTGTCTTGTCCTTATGTCAGCATGGGACGACACAGCAAGAAGGCTGTCAGCAAGATGCCAGCCATTTGGCCTTGGATTTTCCAGGCTCCAGAACTGTAAGAAATAAATATTCATTCCTTATAAATTAACCAGTCTTATGTATTCTGCTACAGCAGTAGTAAACAGACTAAGACAGCCCCCAAGTGCTCTCCCTGCATATCTGTTCTCTCCTTGTAGTCTTTGAATGAGTAACTATTGAATAAAATATAGGCATTCACATATACCTCCCACAGATAAGCATTAAATATTAGAAACAGCACAGTGTAACTCCATTCAACATTTTTCTTCACTTGTTGTGAAGAATCTTTATATACAAGAAGAGGCCAGTATAGAATTACTGTGAGCAATAGCAAAAAAAGGAGTATAAAGACTCGGCACAAGGAGGAACTACTTATGCTTAAATTCTTCTGTAGAACTTGATATTGTTAACAATAGAAAGTCTTCTTCTACCATCTAATTAGAGAAATATGAAATAAAGAATAATGATGCCATAGTAATTATTTCTAATGACTTTTCTTCTTTTGTAATATTCTCTGAATGATTACTGGTATTGACTTCTATTTAAAGTTATAAATTTCATCATATAAAGTATATATTTTACAATTTCTAGTTTCAGATGATTATTAAAAATTATTTAATTTTTTAAACTGTTTTGGAAGTAAGATAAATTCCTATTGACACTGATTAATTTAGTAAGGAGAAATGATTTGATGAGCCAATATAAATAGAAAAGAAGTTGTTATTAAAGGCAGGGGAGATGTATTATCATTTTTTTCAAGGAAAAAGCCCTGTCACATCATTTTAACGAGATTCTTCCTTTATTCATCATATTCTACATCTTATGATTATTTCTATTTATGTTTTATTTATTTTAACTTAGGTTTTGTGAGGTCTGAGACAGAAATAATGTGCTGCATTTTTGAGGTATTTGGTAAATATTTGGCTCTTCATTAACTTTTTTATTACTCACCAGGTTGTGCTGGAGGCAATTAGAGTGTTAAAAGACAAATGATGTCTATATTAAAATAAATGAAAAAGAAACAGATGCAATTAATTAAATTATATTATTTTAATTATCTATTTCTTATACCCAAAATATTATTCCAAATGTAATCAATACAAAATTGTTATATTTACATTTCTTTGTTTATACTGAGGCTTCAAGTGTGTATTTTACAGTTAAAGCACATGTTAGTTTGGACTAACACACTGAGACAAAGAATTCAGGTAGAGTTGGTAGAGGCTAAAGGGGATGAAGAAGACACTCAGGATCTGTGCTGTCCAGTGCAATAGTCCTTAGCCGCATGTACCTATGAGCACTTGAGATGTGTTTAGTTCAAGTTGTTAATGGCTACTGAGATATGGTCAAATCAATTATATTTTGAAATAGTGTTTTGTGTATAAGAAATATATTTTTAAACCAAATAATAAATACGTTAATTAATGTCACACATTTATTTTAGCTTATTTTAATATGGCTACTAGAATATTTTAAAATTTGAAATTTAAAATTGTGTGGCTTGCATTTGTGGCTCATATTGTATTTCTGTTGGGCAATGCTGATCTGTATTTTTTTTCTAGAGTTGATCTTATAGAAAAAAATCTCTTACTTTAAAAAACAGCTTATACATATTGGAAAACTTGAATCTTAACAATGACAATTATTTTCTCCCTCTAAATTTACTCAGTCTTATTCACTGAACTAAGAAATGCTTATTTCTTAGCTTTTAAGTCAAAGATAGGCACTAACTGGTCTTGTATGTCTCTGTAACAGGGGAAATGGTAGTTAGTAGGATCAGAGAAAAGCCTCCCAATTAATGTGACTCTAAAACAGTTCACATAACACAAATATTCTTCAGGAAAAATGTTTTTAGCCTGCATACTGATACAAGAACATTTAAAATGTTATCCTCTTAAAAATGTTTTGTTTCTCAATAGTTTAAAAATGTATTTGTTGATCTATTTTTTTATTTTTGTTTTTCCAGCACATATAAAATTATATTTTCAATATACTCTAGTATCTTGTATGCAGTAGCACTATGTCAAAAAAAAAAGCAAAAATAATGTGTATGCCTTCATTTAAAAATCCTTTATTGCTAAAAATGCCAATGATCACCTGAGCCTTCAGTGAGTCATCACCTTTTTGCCAATGGAGGGGTTTGATGTTGATGGCTGCTGACTGATCAGGGTGGTGGTTGCTGAAGTTTAGGAGGGCTGTGGCAATTTCTTAAAATAAGACAACAATTAAGTTTGTCATATTTATTGACCATTTCTTTCATAAAAGATTTCTCTATAGCACGAGATGCTATTTGATAGCATCTTACGCACAGTAGAACTTCTATCAAAATTGGAGGCAATCCTCTCAAATCCTGCCACTGTTTTATCAACTAAGTTTATGTAATCTTCTAAATTATTTGTTGTCATTTCAACAATGTTCACAGCATCGTTACCAGGAGTAGACTGATCTCAAGAAACTACTTTCTTTGCTCACCCATAAGAAGCAACTCCACATCTATTACAGTTTAATCATGAGATTGTAGCAATTCAGTCACATCTTCAGGCCCTACTTATTTTTTGGGGGGGTCATTTATATTTTAAGTTCTAGGGTACATGTGTACAATGTACATGTGTACAATTGTTACGTATGTATACATGTGCCATGTTGGTGTGCTGGACCCGTTAACTCGTCATTTACATTAGGTATATCTCCTAATGCTATCCCTCTTCTCTCCCCTCCCCCACCCCATGACAGGCCCTGGTGAGTGATGTTCCCCTTCCTGTGTCCAAGTGTTCTCATTGTTCAATTCCCACCTATGAGTGAGAACATGTGGTGTTTGGTTTTCTGTTCTTGCGATAGTTTGCTCAGAATTATGGTTTCCAGCTGCATCCATGTCCCTACAAAGGACATGAACTCATCCTTTTTTATGGCTGCATAGTATTCCATGGTGTATATGTGCCACATTTTCTTAATCCAGTCTGTCATGGATGGACATTTGGGTTGGTTCCAAGTCTTTGCTATTGTGAATAGTGCCACAATAAACATATGTGTGCATGTGTCTTTATAGCAGCATGATTTATAATCCTTTGGGTATATACCCAGTAATGGGATGGCTGGGTCAAATGGTATTTCTAGTTCTAGATCCTTGAGGAATTGCCACACTGTCTTCCACAATGATTGAACTAGTTTACAGTCCCACCAAGAGTGTAAAAGTGTTCCTATTTCTCCACATCGTCTCCAGCATCTGTTGTTTCCTGACATTTTAATGATCATCATTTTTGCAATCTACTCATCTATCTGACAAAGGGCTAATATCCAGAACCTACAAAGAACTCAAACAAATATACAAGAAAAAAAACCCCATCAAAAAGTGGGCGAAGGATACGAACAGACACTTCTCAAAAGAAGACATTTATGCAGCCAACAGACACATGAAAAAATGCTCATCTACTTTGTTTTTTAAAGACTGACTTTCAGTTTTATTTTTAAAATCAGTTGACATACTAAATCATGCTGCAGAACACATGGTCACCACTATAAACTTCAACTATTCGTTTTCCTGACTCACTATGGTGGTGCAAGAAAACTATTTTTGAATAACTAGCTGAAATGAATTTTATAAAGCCTACCTATGTTCTTCTGTGACATATCATTTAAACTATTTTCATGTTAGAGGGTCTTTCCTTCAATCAGTTCCTTCAGACATACTTCTCATGACCTTAAAGAATTTTTAACTATGGCTAAGGATAATTTATCCATTAGTTTGAGTGTTGAATTTCTGCTTTTATTTGACTAGATTAAAGTGCTATCATTCCTTTTGAATACTAAATAACTAATTTGCCAAACATGTTTTATCGATTTTCTTGCAATTAAGGTGTTTCATAAATACAATCAGATAATAATTGAGATATAATTAAATCAATAAACAGAAACTTTATGTAAGGTATCAATGTGTTTCTTCTTTAACATACCTTTGTAGCCACAAAGTCCTCCCACTTGTTTTTAGACCTTAATTCCTATGAGAAATAGTAATATTTCTCAACTAGGGAGATATCAGCACTTGGGGCACAACAAGTTATCATTTTGTGGTACTTTCTTGCACATTGCAGTACTGTTAGCCTCTCCTGTCTCTACTCACTAAATGACAGTATCAAGTATCCAATCACCCTCCCCTTCAATCAGTAAGACAACTGCAACCCCCTATACCACCACCACCACACATTTCCCAATATCAGCTGGCCAGTGCCGTTCCAATAAACAACCTTTCATGAAATTTGTGTCATTATTTCTCTCATGGCCTTTAATCTATAGTTTACCTGGTAGAATATTATTCATCATCATAAAACAATATACTTTACTATGAAATACTGTGAAAATGCTGTGAAAAACTGTGTCTTTCACTTTACCTGTTGTTTGTTGCACACTTGGTAGGTGCCAGGCACTCTTCTAAGTGCTATACCTTCAATAACTTATTTATCCCTCATAGCAATGCTCTAACTTACTTACCACTACTATCCTTGCTTGATAGACAAAAAACTGGAAGCAAAAGAAGTCAAGTAATTTGTCCAGTTTAACCAACTAGAAAGTAGCAGGGCCTCAGTTAAGTCAGGAAATCTGAATCCTGAGTCTGAGATTTTAAACACCCTCTTTTACTTATATATTATTAAAATTAAAAAGAAGAAAGAAAAGTCTGAGCCACTTTACCTTTCTTTTTTAATATTCTACTAGAAATTTTACTTACATATACTCTTTAATATGGCACTCATATATCATGTTAACTTTTAATCTTACAGAACAGAGTGTGAAGCACAAAATTGATAGACATACCTCATTCCTAAAAATCAGAATCCAATTATTGTTATATTGTCCCTACTTCTCCACTCTAAATCCTGTACGAAGTCCCACTTATGGGTTTTTGGTGGGGGAAACACATTATAAGTAACATGTCATAAATATGTCTCTTTCTATACAATGTGGAAGAAAAAATGATCACTTTTTAAAGTTGCCATCCATAGTCAATGCAAAAATTACAGTCAGTGCAAAAATTGCAAGTCATTTTCTCATGTATTTGTTTTTTTTTTCATTATTTTATATTGTAACACAAAGGCAATTTTGTACACTCAAATATCTCTAAAGTGTAGTGTAATTTCAAATGACCTAGAACAGAACCTAATACATAATTGTATATGAAATATAACTACAGTTTGTGTTTTGTTAGACAAATTTACTAAGCTTGCATTTAAACTTTACCGTGTAAAGCAAAACATTTCTTTTGATATATGCAAGAATTTAAAATCTTTATTCATGAGGCTGGGCACGGTGGCTTACGCCTGTAATCCCCTCACTTTGGGAGGCCAAGGCGGGTGGATCACCAGAAGTCAGGAGTTTGAGACCAGTCTGACCAACATGGTGAAACCCCATTTCTACTAAAAATACAAAAATTAGCCAGGCTTGGTGGCAGGTGCCTGTAATCCCAGCTACTTGGGAGGCTGAGGCAGAAGAATTTCTTGAACCTGGGAGATGGAGATTGCAGTGAGCCAAGATGGTGCCACTGCATTCCAGCCTGGGTGACAGAGCAAGGCTCTGTCTCCAAAAAAATAAATAAATAAAATAAAAGTAAAATCGGTATCCATGAATTTACTATCTGTATCAATGGAATCAAAATTAGGATATTTCTACCCAAGCAAGTACAGTAACTCTTTACAAAGTGTCCCTAGAAACCAGACAATGATAAGAATCTAAGTAAATGACAAATTTTCTTTATTTTTCAAGAAACATAATTATGAAACTGTTTTTTATTTAATATACATAGCTGATATTTTGTTAGTTGCATTGGATCATACCTACATGAACTACCGTGTGAGAACTTTTCTTTGTAATTCGTACATGGAAGAATTTCCTTTATCCTCAGATAATTGTACAATTCTTCCACTTTGTTAATAAGACTGATGTAATTTAACTTCTCCTTTTTACCCAGCTGACAGGAAGCACTGGGCAAAATATACATTTATTCAAAGTGACTGTATTCATCTTAACTACATATTCCTTCACCAGGATATTCCATCTTTAAGACTTCAAAACATTTTTAAAATACCACACAAATACATTCAATAATATCTATTTACAGGGACCCAGAAGGATTTCTTACCAAAAAGAAAGAGAAAGGGGGAAAGTGTGGGGTGAGGGAGAGAAGGGAGGGATAGAGGAGGGAGGGAAGAAGGAAGGAAGGAAGGAAGGAAGGAAGGAAGGAAGGAAGGAAGGAAGGAAGGAAGGAAGGAAGGAAGGAAGGAAGGGAAGGAAGGAAAGGAAGGAAAGGAAGGAAAGGAAGGGAAAATAAATGGACTTTCCAAATACATTAACATCACTAAAATTTGGTGAGGTGCCTTTTACATTTGTGAAAAACACTTAATACATTAACTATGTTTTCTCCACCAATGTGTCAAACCAGTAAATCTACCATTCCCTTCGCCCATTAACAGAGAAGAGTTCCTGTAGAAATGTGCACATCCAATGTTAATGAAGAAAAACAGCTGACTTGTTCTTAACTGAAGGGAAAGCAATTATAATTTAGTTCAATGAATCAGCTAATGTTACTCCCCACCTTCACCTCCATCAGCAACAAATCAAAATGTAATGCATGTTAAAGGCATAGCAACAAATTTGTTTTTGAATTTTGCATTGTTGAATCAAGCTCACTTTTAATAATATCTTCCTGTGAAATGACAGACTATGTCCTCTAGAATGATTTATAAGAATGATTAGGTCTCTATTGCAAAATCTCCCCAATGTTTAAATTACTGCCAACATTGAAATTACAGTAGAGCAGGTGGTGACATTACTTAAAAAAATAAGTATGTGTGTGAGTCTAAAAAGAAATTTAAAATATTTCTACATTTAAAATATTTGCATTGTTTTTTCTTTCAGTTGTTTCAAAAGGTAGTTAGAATGCATGCCTCAGAAATATTATGTTCATAATAAGAACGATGAGTTTTGTAGCCAATTAAAATACATGATCATACTAAAACAGATTCTCAACTTGAATGTGATACTGCATTAAAAACAATGCTCAGTTAACCAGAAAGTCTAATTAACCACACATCTTATTTCTACAGAATCCCATCTTTTTTCACTTTTAATATTACATAAATTTCATTATATTCTTTCTAGTAACTTCAGATAACTATAAATGGGTTTTTCCAGTTTAAAAAATAATTTTCTAAAGGTTTAATGACTCTGATTCATGCTAATACAGATTCATGTGAAATTAGGTTGTTTTTATATAATTATGGTTTTAAATTTTCAAACATGTTTATGAGGCTGTGTCCTCTGACCATGCATACTCTTCCGTAAACCTCACAGTAGACTAGATAACACTGTTACATACTTTAATAAAACCTGTTAACATTTCTCATATTTAAATTTACTTGTTCCATGATAGCTATTATCCGTATACTCTAAATTTCTTAAGGGAAAGAACTATTTCTTTCAATTTACCTACCAATCTCCAACCCTATTATAGTAAATGGTACATAGTGGCTGTTAAGAAAGATTTATTGAAAAATTGAATTAAATGTGTTTAATGCACGAATTAATAAATGAAACTGTATTTTACAAGTAGTGAATTTAAAACTTTAATAATAAAAATGTGTGTGATAGGAATAGATTGCTTCTGGAAGAGTTTCTTAATCAGTTAGAAAATGTTTTTGTTTGCTAGAGAAGACATCTAGCTAAAACATCACGTTGAAAATGAGGCATATTTTGAAGTCCATGTATGATCTGGTACTGGAGTTTAAGTAAATTATATTTATAATAATAAAATTTTAGCAATATATTTAATTGCTGAATAATGTCCTGATGAGCATTCAGGTTCTCAGCAGAGAAGAAACCCTGGAATGGGTAGCTTCTCTCCACAATTACTAAACTTCTCTCCACAAATACTAACTCCACTAATTACTAAAGCCTAGTCCTTTGATTTTACTATTATGGGTTTTATAATATTTTCATGTCACAGACGTAGAACTATTGGAATAAACAACAGTGTCAGCATTTCAAGATGTCATAGTTCCATTCTTTCCTGAGAGATTTTTAATCCCCTTGCATGTAAATATTTGTGAATTTTCTGAAGACTTTGTATTGTTACAGGATTCTTGGGGTGTTGTTGCTTCACCAGCCGGAAACCTCTGTGGCTAGTAGCATCTTTGCCCACGTTTTGCTTGGGCCCACTGGTTCCACTTGGCCTGGAAGGCTGTGACTGGCTCATGCTACTGGTCTGAATTCCATGCCTGCCAAGAGCAAGTGGAACAGTAAATGGTGTATGAGTGAGTGGGTATGGGGCATGCTGACTGTGGTGGGGTGGACAGCTCCAAAAACCATCATGGGTGTCAGCTTTCTGCAAGGGTGTGGCTGGACCAGGCATCCCACAAGCAGCTTCCATAGCTGGGACTGAGGAACATAGTGGTACACAGAAGCTTAGAGATGCCAGGAACCACACAACCCCAAAGAAGGTGTCACAGACCTGGCTTGGGGAGCTCCTAGGTCTGGGCTCCCCAAAGGATCATAGCTCTTCTCTCCTTGTTGCCCACAATGTGATAAGCAAGGGAAGGGGCATGTTTCAGCCCTGTTTGTGTTATAACTCTTTCAACCCTGCCATTTGGTGGGCGCTGCATTCTTGTCCCTCACCCAGGAAGAATGAGGTATGCAGACAAGTGAGGGGTGAGCAAGATGGACAGGAGCTTCATTGAGTGATAAGACAGCTCAGAGGATATTCACAGTGGGTAGCTCCTCTCTTTAGCCAGAGTGTCCTGATGAGCATTCAGGTTCTCAGCAGAGAAGAAACCCTGGAATGGGTAGCTTCTCTCCACAACTGGTCATTCTGTCATCTCAGCTCTTAGCAGAGAGGAGATTGGGGGTGGGTGGCTCCTCTGCAGCTGGCCATCTCATCATCTCCCGGAGTCTGACTGAGTCTGGGGTTTATATGGGCATCAGAGGGGAGGCCATTCATGCTGATGGTCCATGGGCAGCTATGCATAGGCCCAGAAAAAGCACTGTAAGTTCCTGCTCTCATCTGCGAGGCTAGCAGTCTGACCCTCAGGCTTTAGGCGTTCCCTAGCTTGAAAGTGGGGCTTTCAAGGGACCTCCCCCTTTCCACCCAGGAGCCTGTCTGCTTCCTGCTGCCATTCATGGCACCCAGGCTATTCCCCCTTGGCCTGTCTCATTCTTATTGGCACCCAAGATCCAGAGGGGACCAAGAAAGCAGGGGTCTGGTGTCTCAGTGCTGGCCTAAGTGTACACACACCCAGTCAGGTTGCAACAATGCCCTGGCTCAGCCTCAACTTTCCTCCAAGATCAGAGTGGGTGCCAGGAGCAGGGAGAGGCCAGGGAGTGGGAGCAGGCATTTCTGAGCCTGTGGGGGTAAGGGGAACATTCCTGGGCCTCCAAGACTGCAGAGATGCCTGTGAGTGACCACAGCTTGGACAGGTGCCGCTCTACCCAGGAGGGTGGGGCTCCTGCCTCCTTCCAGCCCCCAAGAGTACAGGGAGCCTAGGAGAGCCTAAGGAGTGTCAAGCTCCCACCCTGCCAACTCAGAAGGAGTCAGGGCTTCTGCCTGTTCTACAGCTCCTGCAAGGTCTGTGGAGCACAGAGCCCTGGCAAAGCCTTCCCCACTGCAGCCAGTGTCATGGCAATGGCCACTGGCAGATGGGTCACAGCTGCCATCAGTATTGCAGATGATTGAGGTAAACAAATCACTTCAGATGATTGAGATAAAAAGTCACCTAACAAGTGGAAGAAGAGCAAAATGGCCGAATAAAAGCCTCCAGTTGTTCCCCCAGCAGGAACATGAAACTGAGCAACTATTCACATAAGAAAGCACCTCTGTAGGAACCAAAAATCAGATGAAAATTATGAAATCCGGTTTTAATATCATGTCAAAGAAAGAGGCATTGAAGAGGGTAAGACAGTTTTGGGTTGCTGGTACAACCCCTCCCCAATCCTTTCCCTGTGGCTTCCTGGTGGAGAGAGAATCTGTGTATACTGAAGAGCACAGTGATTGTGGGAATTTGCATTGTAACTCCATGCTGCCATGTTACAGCAGAAAGCAACACAAGGAATAAGAGGGGCAATTCCTCTCTGTTCTACATGCTCTTATTGCCTATTGGTCTGTATGATCCCTCCAGTCCCATAGAAGGAGCATGTAGACTAGAGGGGAATTATCCATTTCAGCGGTTAGAATCTGAGTTCTGAAGTTTTGGCTAGCTTCACCACTGTGGTATAAAGCACTTTGGGTTTCTAAATAAACTTGAAAGGCATTCTGTGCCAAAATTGCAATTCCTGGGCAAGCTTTGGTACTGTGCTGGGCTGAGGGCTAGTGGACTTGGGGTTCATATTACCCAGTGAGACACCAGCAGGGGTGATCAAGAAAGTGCTTGTGCCATCCTTCCCCTAACCCAAGCCAGTGCAGCCCACAGCTCCAGGAAAGATGTCTTCCTTCTACTTGAGAAGAGGTAAAGGGAGAGAAAAGAGGACTTTGCCTTACTACTTGGATACTGACTCAGCCACAGGAGAATAGAGCACTAGGCAGAGAATTGAGGCCCTGATTCCAGGCCCTAGCTCCCATTTCTATACACACTCTGGGCCAGAAGGGAATCTGCTGCCTTAAAGGGAATGACCCAGTCCTGGCAGGATTCATCACCTGCTGACTAGATTACTTGGGTCTTGAATAAACATTAGTGGTCCCAGGCAGTTCTCACTATTGGTCTTGGGTGAAACCCACAGCTATGCTGGCTTTAGGTGTGATCCAGGGCATTCCCATCTGTGGTGGCCATAGGGAAAGGGTCCTTCTGCTAAAGGAAAGGAGAGGGAAGAGTAAAGCGGGTTTTGTCTTGCAACTTGGGCACCAGCTCAGCCACAGTGGGATAGAGCACCAAGTGGGCTCCTGGGGTCTCTACTTCCAGGCCTTAGCTCATAGGTGTCATTTCTGGACCCAGTCTAGGCCAAAGGGAAGTTGACTGCCTTGGAGGTGAGTCCCAGGCCTGTAAGCATTCACAGCAAGCTGAAGGAAGAGCCTTTGGCCTTGAGTGAACATCAGCAATAGCCAGGCAGAAATCTCTGTGGGCCTAGGGCAGCAGTGGCCACAGGAAGAGACTCCTGTTATATGAGATAAGGAGAGAGAAGAGTGGGAAGGACTTTGTCTTGTGGCTTGGGTACCAGCTTAGCTACAGTAGAATAGAGCACCAAGTAGACTGCTAAGGTTGCTGCCTCCTGGCCCTGGCTCCTGATAGTATTCCAGAACCTGCCCTGGGCCAATTGGAAGGTTACTTTTCGTTAAAGTAAGATACAAGGCTGGAAATGTGCCATATGCTGACTAAAGAGTTCTTGGGCCTTGAGTGAACATATGTGGTAGCCAGGCAGTGGTCACCATGGGACTTGGGCAAGGCACAGTGCTGTGCTGGCTTTAGGTCTGAACCACTACAGTCTCAATGGTGGTGGCCACAGGGGTGCTTGTGTCACCCTTCCCCCTGCTCCAGGCAGCTCAGCATAGAGAGAGAGTCTGCTTGTTTGGGGGAAAGTAAGGGAAGAGAACAATTGTCTCTACACTGGATATTCCACAAGACCACCAAGCAGTACTTCCATGAGTTATCAAAAGTCACAGTATTACCGAACTTGGGGTGCCTCCTAATGCACATGTGGCTGCAGTGACCAAAGATTTAGATTACAGAACTCAATGCCCTTTGAATATTTGGAAAGTAGTTCCAAGAAGAATGCATACAAAGCAGCCAAGACTGAGACCACAATAACTGCCTAATCTTTAATGCCCAGACATTTACAAACATCCACCAGCATCAAGACTATCCAGGAAAACTTGACCTCAACAAGTGAATTAAATAAGGCACCAGTGACCAATTCTGGAGTGACAAAGCTATGTGAATTTTCAGATAGAGAAGTCAAAATAACTATTTTGATGAAGCTCAATGAAATTCAAGATAAAACAGAGAAGGAATTCAGAATCCTCTTGGATAAAGTTAACAAAGATTGAAATAATTAAAAAGAATCAAGTAGAAATTGTGGAGATGAAGAATGCTATTGAAATGTTGAAAGAATATTATTTCAACAACAGAATTGATCAAGCAGAAGAAAGAATTAGTGAGCTTGAAGAAAGACTATTTGAAAAACAATCACAGCAGACAAAAGAAAAAAGAATAAAAGAGAATAAGGCATGCCTATAAGTGCAAGAAAAATACCCTAGAAAGGACAAATCTAAGAAGTACTGGCCTTAAAGAGGAGGTGGAGAGAGACTGGGGTAGAAAGTTCATTCTAAAGGATAATAAGAGAACTGTTGAATCCTGGAGAATGATATCAATATTCAATTTCAGGAGGATTACAGAACACAACCAGACTTAACCCCAAAAAAGACAACCTTGATATGATTTGGCTGTGTCCCCATCCAAATCTTATCTTGAATTGTAGTTCCCATAATCCCCACATGTCATGGGAGAGACCTGGTGGAAGGTAATGGAATCATGAGAGCAATTACCCCCATCTTGCTGTTCTTGGCATGATACATTTAAAGTATGGAAGGAAAAGAAAGCTTTTATCATAGTGTAGTACATCCAGCAGAAAATATCCTTCACACATGAAGGAGAAATAATGCCTTTCATAGACTAAACATGAGGGATTTCTTCAACACCACACCTATCATACAGGAAATGGTAAGGGGAGTTTTTTTTTTTTAATATGAAAGAAAAGAGCATTCATAAGAAATAATAAATCATAAATCAAAAAATAATAAATAACACATCAAAACTCACTGGTAAAGACACAAACACATAATATTATAAAACACTATAATTGTGTGTAACCTACTTTTATCTTGAGTAGATGGACTAAAAATGAATTCCTCAAAATGTATAACTACTACAACTTTTGAAGACATAGATGGTACAATAAGATACAAATAGGAACAATACCAAGTTAAAAATAAGAGGGAATTAAGTTAAAATCTGGAATTTTTATTAGTTATCCTCTGCCTGTTTGCTAGTTTATTTGTTTGTTTTTGCAATCAGTGTTGTCAACAGTTTAAAATCACGGATTATAACGTGCTGCTTGCAAGTCTTATGATAACCTCAAATCAAAAGCCTTTTCTTTTTTCTTTTCTTTTGTTTTCTTTTTCCTTCCTTCCTTCCCTCCCTTCCTTCCTTCCTTCCTTCCTTCCTTCTCTCTCCTTCTTCTCCCTTCTTCTTCTTCTTCTTCTTCTTCTTCTTCTTCTTCTTCTTCTTCTTCTTCTTCTTCTTCTTCTTCTTCTTC
>NW_012115799.1:3423514-3437845 GCF_000951035.1 Colobus angolensis palliatus | reverse complement strand
TCCTCTTTGTCTTCTTTCTTCTTCTTCTTCTTCTTTATTGAGAGGAGACAAGAACAAGCACTTTGGGAGGCCAAGGTCTCCAAGACCGAGGCGGATCACTTGAGGGCAGGAGTTTGAGACCAATCTGGCCAACACAGTGAAACCCCACCTTTCCTAAAAATACAAAAATTAGCTGGGCATGATGGCGTGTGTCTGTAATTCCAGTGACTCAGGAAACTGAGGCACAAGAATCACTTGAACCCAGGAGGCAGAGGTTGCACTGAGCTGAGATTGCTGCCACTGCACTCCAACCTGGGTGACAGAACACAACTCAGTTTAAAGAAAATACAAAAGATAAGTGGAATGAAAGCCTTTTTTTAAAGATAAACAGATTTGTCCTATCTTAGACTAGGAAAATAGAGAGAAGACCTACCAAAAATAAAATCAGAAATGACAAGAAATTACTACCAATTCTAGAGAAATTCAAAGGATATTTAGAGAGTAATATGAGCAACTATATGCCTATAAATTGGAAAACCTAGAAGAAATGATTAAATTCCTAGAAACAAACAACCTACTAATACTGAATGAAGAAATTCAAAACAAGAATAGGCCAATAACAAGTAACAAGACTGAAGTCATAAGAAAAAGTATCCCAACAAAGAAAAGCCTTGGACTTGATGGCTTCACTGCTTAATTTTAGCAAATATTTAAAGAAGAACTAATATCAATCATATTCAAAGTATTCTAAAAAGTAGGAGAGGAAATATTTCCAAACTCATTCTACAAGGCCAGTATTACCTTGTTACCAAAACCCTACAAAAACACATAAAAAACAAACAAACCAAACCAAATTAAGCCTATATCCATTATGAACATTGATTACAAAAGTCCTCAATATAATATGAGCAAGCCAAATTCAACAACATATTAAAAGTATCATTTATTATGAGTAAGTGGAATTTATCCCAGGGATGCAAGAATGGTTCAACATATGTAAATCAACCAATGCCACACATTATATTAATAAAATAAAGGAAAAAAACCTTACAATCATTTCAATTTATACTGAAAAATCATTTGATAGAATTCAACATCCCTTCATGATACAAACTTTCAAAAAACTGGATACAGAAGGAATATACCTTAACACAATAAAAGCCGTATATGATAGACCCATGAATAGTATCATACTAAATGGGGAATAAGCTGAAAGCCTTTCCTCTAAGGTCGAGAAAAAGACAAGGATATCCACTTTCACCACTGTTATTCAACATAGTATTGAAAGGTCTAAGTAGAGAAATCAGACAAGGGAAATATATAAAAGGCATCCACATTGAAAAGGAGGATGTCCATTTATTCTTGTCTGCAGAAAATATGATTTTATATTTGTAAAACCCAAAGTATCTACCAAAAATTTATTAGAACTAACAAGCAAATTCAGTAAAGTGGCAGGCTACAAAATCACTACATAAAAATCAGTATCTTTTCCATATGTCAACAGTGAACAATGTGAAAAAGAAATCAAGAAAGTAATCTCATTTACAATAGCTAAAAATAAAATGATAAGCAATAAACTTAAGAATTGAGAGATCTCTTCAATGAAAACTATAAAACATGGATGCACAAAATTGTAGCAGGTACAAAAAATGTGAAGATATTCCATGTTCATGGCTTGGAAGAATCAGTGTATTTAAAATATTAATATTACCAAAAGCAAACTGAATATTCAATGAAAGCTTCACCGAAATACCAAGGACATTCTTCACAGAAATAAAAAATTCCTAAAATCTATGTGAAACCACAAAAGACCCAGAATAGCCAAAACCATACTGAGTATAAGAAACAAAACTGGAAGAATCACATTTTCTGACTTCAAATTATACACAGAGCTGCAGTAACAAAAACAGTGTGGTATTCACATAAAAGCAGACATAGTCCAGTGGAATAGAAGAGAGAATCCAGAAATATTTCAATATGTCTATAGTGAACTCATTTTCAACAAAGGAGCCAAGAACATACAAGATAGAAAGGACAGTCTCTTCGATAAATAGTGCTGAGAAAACTGGATATCCACATGCAGAAGAATTAAACTAGACCCTATTTCTCATCATATACAAAAGTCAAATCAAAATGGATTAAAGACTTAAATATAAGACCTCAAACTAGGAAACTACTAAAAGAAAACTTTGGGGAAACTCTCCAGGACATTGGTCTGGGCAAAGATTACTTGAGTAATACCCCAGAAGCTCAGGCAAGCAAACCAAAAATAGACAAATTGTATCACATCAATTTAAAAAGCTTCCACACAGCAAAGGAAACAATCAACAAAGTGAAGAGACAACTCACAGAATGGGAGAAAATATGTGCAAACTACACAACTGGCAAAGGATTAATAACCAGAACATATAAGGACTCAAACTACCCACTAGGAAAAAATCTGATAATCTGATTAAAAATGGGCAAAAGATCTGAATAGACACTTCTCAAAAGAAGACATACAAGTGGCAAATAGATATATTACAAGATGCACAATATCACTGATCATCAGAGAAATTCAAATAAAAAATACAATGAAATATCTTCTCACCTCAGTTAAAATGGCTTTCATCCAAAAGACAGGCAATAACAAATGCTAGCGAGGATTTGGAGAAAAGAGAACTCATTTAGCCTTGGTGGGAATTTCTCATATACCCCATAAATATATGCAACACCTACTATGTACCCACAAAAATTAAAAATCAAAATCATCTAACAAGTAGATTAATGCAACATCGTTTTGGGGCTGTATACTTACTACTGTCTCTCTCATCACCAAGACTCTCCCTTGCTGTACTTCCCTTTAGCATAACTGTGGAATTTATCTCCAGGCTCTACTTTACTCAAACACATTTCTCAAAATTGTGGCCAAATTTCTACCCCCATGACTTTCTTGATACTTCTTTCATACACGAAGCTACCAATTTCATGTTATTAAACATAATAGATATTTTCATCCTTCATTGTACTTGATGCTTTAACAACATTTGCTGCCAATAACTTACAAATCGATTCTAATTTTGTGGGGAACAACATATTGTCGTGGTGTTCTGCCTGCCTTTCTGGCCTCACCTTGTCATGGTCCATTGTTGCATCATTTACTCCTATCTCTCTAAACTGTTAGAAAACTTTGGAATTCTCTCCTAGGATTTGCTCCTCTTCTCTTTGAATGCTCTTTTTGAATTATTTTGCTTACTCCTAAAGCTTTTGTTATTGCAGATATGTTAATGACTCTAATCTGGTTATTTCTATTTCAGTTTTCTTTATGACTTAGACTTCATCTGCCTGTTGGATATTTCCAATTGGAAATCCATATTTATATTAAATTCACATATTGCCCCACCGCCATTTATATTAAATTCACATATGTACCACTACTTCCTCATTATTGAAACATTTGACCTTCTTTGTGGTACATATCCCTGTGCATCATACAGCATATACTCCACTGTTTGAGCCCAAACCTGAATGTTGTCTTTGACTTCTCTCTGCCTTTTATCTCATAGTCTGAGTAATCATCAAATTCTATAGCTTCTGCTTCCAAATTACACCTCCATTCTTTTTTTTTTCACTTCTCTCCTTTACATTACTGCAAATTTCATTCCTACATCACATCTTTTGTTTGGATTATATAAATGTTTAGCTGGTGTCCTTTCTTCAAATTCATTCTTTCCAGTATAGCCTCCACATTTCAGTAGTCTTTCTAGATACAGATTTAGTCATGGTATTTCTTTGCTTTTGCTGTGTCAATGATTTGTCATTGCACTCAGGAAAGCCCAAACATCTTACCAGTCCTACCATATTCTCATCCTTGCAAATGCCTCAATTTCTTGACACTCCTTTACTCTTGATCCAAACTTCAACTATTTTAACCTAAATTTCCTATGTTCACATGCTTTGTCTTATTAGTCTGTATTATGTTTCTATAAAGGAATTTCACAGACTTGGTAATTTATAATGAATAGAAGTTTATTTAGTTCATGGTTCTGGAGGCTGGAAAGTCCAAAATCATGGGCCTACTTCTGGGGAGATATTTCTTGTTGTGCCATAACATGATAGAAGGCATCCCATGGGAAGAAAGTTGATGTGAGAGAACAAGAGGAGGATGAACTCTCTTTTATAACAAACCTGCTCTTGTGATAATGACATTAATCCATTCATGCGGGTGGTGGCTTTATGACTGAAACAACTTCCATTTGGTGCCATCTCTCAACATTGCTGAATTGGTGGTTAAGTTCCAACACAGGAACTTTAGGGAGCACATAAAAACCATAGAACACTTGTTTGGTTATATTAACATTTTTTTTGGCCTTGGCTACTTCCCATATCTACCTTTCATTTACCTGAAGTACCTAATAGGTACTCACTAAATATGTGTTTATTAAAAACATTGGTAATTATACTACCTTTAAACTTTCTTTCATTGGGAAAATAAAATAAAGCTTACTGTTTCTTCAAGGAGAATTTAAAAGAAGTCAAGAAATGGTTGTGTTTTAAGCAAAACTTAGAAGTTTGAGACACATAAACTCAATTAAATAAATTGAACTTTTTTTAGATTGTTTCACTTAGTATATCAGATATTGAAAAGTTATTCATCTGGTATGATATTAGCTTCAATAAATATCCAATGTTTTTATGATTGTTCTGAATATATAAGAAATAACTTATCATTTTGGGGTCACATTTTAGGGAGAAAGTTAAGAATTATATGAAAGTGTCCATGGCAAAGCCATGGTATAACTACTGAACTATTTTTCCATGAGTTGACATAGACTCAGGGAGTTTCACAAGCATTTATTTGTATTCGTGTAGTAATATGAATGTAACAGGGCATTTAGTTGGGTCATATTTGTGGCTAAAACAGTTCAGTATTCAAGTTAAGCCCCATTGCTCCTTGAGCATATCCACTTGAATTGGGACTTGAATACTACTGATTGTTGGAATTGGATGGTATCCCTTTCCCGCATTTTTGTTTGCATTTATTAATTGATGAACTTTTAAACTCTAACCAAATGCGCTTTTGTGTATGCAAATGTTCATAATGGAATAGAACAACGTTGGGCTTTTGTCAGATAACCAAGGAGCAAACAAAAGAAACTAGAGAGGAATCTCACTAAATAAATATGGTCTTGACAGGAAAGGTAGACTTAGGAATTGGTGAGAATTGTTGATTACCAATATAGTAGTGACTGATCTTCACCCAACACAGCTCACCCACTCTGTCCTTTGGGAAATATAACAAACAAATTGGGCACAAAACTGCCACCATCTTTTGTAGCTTTCTTCTATGAGATGTCTCACAGATTGAGGACTTGGTAACTCTTACACTATAAAGTTTCTCCAGAACTGTGAGTAGTGAGAGGCAATGGCAATGAAACACCTGTGCATATTAAGATATGATGCTAGTCATGGCTAATCACTGAGGTTTCTATTCTCCAGATGTGTGTCTCTATTGGGATCATCTGATGGTCACTGATGTCTTTAAAGTACATCAGTGCCAGTTCATAGGTGTATACAGATATGCTTGGAAGTTCTCCAAAATATGGAGGACATGAATCAAGCAAAAAAACTAGATTACTATTGGTCAGAATAAGTACTTGGAGCATCATATTTGGAACATTTGTAAACTTAACTCATTCATACTTGTAAGTCACTTAACGTTTGTGACATACTTGCTATGTAATATAATGTCAACAAAATTTCTATCAGCTGATTATATTGCTGTGGAAATATTTTCCACCAAGTTAAGAAGCTCACAGAGGCCGGGCGCGGTGGCTCAAGCCTGTAATCCCAGCACTTTGGGAGGCCGAGACGGGCGGATCACGAGGTCAGGAGATCGAGACCATCCTGGCTAACATGGTGAAACCCCGTCTCTACTAAAAAATACAAAAAACTAGCCGGGCGCGGTAGCGGGCGCCTGTAGTCCCAGCTGCTCGGGAGGCTGAGGCAGGAGAATGGCGCAAACCAGGGAGGCGGAGCTTGCAGTGAGCTGAGATCCCGCCACTGCACTCCGGTCTGGGGGACGGAACGAGACTCCGCCTCAAAAAAAAAAAAAAAAAAAAAAAAAAAAAAAAGCTCACAGAAGACTAAAATTATGGAACAGAATACATATTCTTTGCTCTTGGAATCAGCCTGTATTGGCTAGAATGCAAGAATGCATTAAACTATGGATTAAACTTAAACCATGGGTTAAACATGATTGTGTATGTTTTCTATAACAATTTATTTTAATATACAATATTATTTATAGCATTTTCCACTCTTGATAGCTTTTTATTACATTATTTACCATGATTATAAATATGAGCGTATCTAATCTATATAACTAAAGCAATGAGTTGAATGAAGATGTTTTCTTCGGCACATCACAAATGTTCATGAAGGTGCTTCTATCTAATACAGGCTGATTCCAAGGGCAATGAGAAAGTTAGGAATTATAAGAAAGTGTCTATGGTGAAGCCATAATAGAGATACTGAACATGGACTCAGGGAGTTTAAGAAACATTTATTTATATCTATGTGGTAACATGAATGTAATGGGACATTTAGTTAAGTCCTATTTGTGGCAAAAATACTTTAGTGTTCAAGTTAAGTCCCATTACTCCCTGAGCATATCCATTTGAATTGGGACTTGAACACTACTGATTGTTGAAATTGGATGGCATCCCCTTTACTACATTTTTGTTTGCATTCATTAATGGATAAGCTTTTAAACTCTGACCCAGCATGCAACCCAGCCTGATGCACCCAATATCTTCTTGTCCTTGGTATTTACTATACTTCTTACCTTCTATGAGTTTCTTAATTGAAAATACTTGATAGAATAATTTATTTTATTATTTGTATACAAACCTTTAGAGCTATATTTATGATGGGTTTAGGCAGTTGGGGTTGTTAACGCAGCAATATTCTGGCAAACTTCACCCAGTATCTTCTTGTCCTTGATATTTAATGGTATGTTTCTGTTAATTTCTCTGTGAAGTTCTAACACATTTTACAGTGTTGGTAGAAAAATAATTTTCTAGGTAATCCTCAAATTTTTATGTAAAATATATTACAAAATGCCATATGTTTGTTTTTAAAACTTTGAAATAAATTAACAGTTTTACTTTAAGAATTAACTTAAATCGTTTATAAGATGCTTATTTTTAGTAAAAGGGCAAGGTAAGCAGTATTCATAGCAGAAAACAGTATGTTGATAAAAGTATTATTTTCAAAATTTCAATTCATGTCATAGGCAGTTCAGTCGCCTATAGAAAATATTTTCTCAATCTTAAATTATACTTTAATTGAATTTTTCTTAGTATACAGTTTAATATTTGAAGTTAAATTTGAGTTAAATTGGCACACATTTTTGATTGATTATTATATAAAATGTGTAATGCTAGGGTTATATCAATCCGGTTGCATTAAATTTTCTATTAAAAAAATGGACAAATGTTACACAGCAAAACACAACAAAACACCAAGAAGAAACAAAACAAGCAAAAACAGACTAAACATGTTCTGATTTAGGACAGTAGGTGCTCTGGGCTACTGATGAAACTTTGTATCTGCGTTTACCACTTGTGTACCTACCCATCTCATAGAATTGCTATACAAGTAAATGATTTAGGAGGAGGTTCATCTTGTGATTTTTGGACTATTTGGTGCCTAGTAGCTTAAATTCATACTGAAGACATTAGGAAACAGGTTCTTCAAAAGAAACATACTGTCAACTTTAAACAAGTGTGTAATACTGTAAAGGACTATCAGCAATTTGGAGCAAAGGTACTATAAAGATCCAAAGTACATTATTAATAATTTGTATGTGCCACAGTGCCTTTCTCTGAGGATCTCTCGAAGAACTTTGTTAAACTTTATAAATATATTCATTTTCACAGACAGTGGAAGCTGTATTCTAATCCATTAGGGTGTCACATTTAATTAATGTGCAACTAGATCTGCACATCAAGAAACAGGACAAATAACTCTACAGAGTGATAATTTAACAGCAGTGTAATGACGCTTCTCAGTAGAAAGAGTGATTCAGCATTATCTTATAATGCTACCTTCAGTTTCATTGTGCTTGTACTTGCCTCATCTTTCTCATTCTAATTTGGGCAAATTTAGGCCACTGTCAGAGTTTCATAATTTCCAGGGACTGGTGGAGCTGGAATTTTCAGAGATTATTTTATTGTTTCCTCCTTTTTTTCTTTCTCTAACAAACTCTAATTGTTTGCAGATCTGAATTTTAGGCCACACTTAGAAACTACCCTCCTAGTTTGAATCTCAATTACTTTCTTTCATTTTGCCCCTGGGTTAGGCATCCATAAGCCCCTGTCCCAGTGTTGACTTATTATTTGGGGAGTATGCAGGAGGAGGAGTGAGGCAGAACAGTGTAATGGGGTTGAAATAGTACCTACCCTATAGGATAGTTGTGGAGATTAAGTGAGTAAAACACTTAGAAGATGCTTGACATATTGTAGCACTAGAAAATGTCAACTTTTATTGTTATTAATGTGGTCTGCATTACAGTCTCATTCACTTGTAATTCTGTGTTGAGGACTTTACATTTATTATTTCCAGTGTCTTTAAGATTATTTTCATATGATATGTATTCATTGTTTATCTTCAGCAAACTTTATAATTCTTACCTCTCTTTAATTGTCTAATCTTGTAATATTCTTGTCAGGCTTTCATATCGGAATTCTGTTATCATCATAAAATGAGTTGAGAGTGTTCCCAATTTTCTCTTTTCTGAAAAAATTTATGTAAGATGGGCATTACCACTTTTTTGCATGTTTAGAAGAATTCACTGTAGAAGTCATCTTTATTTATGGGAACATTTCTATTTCCAGTTTCAATTTCTATCATTGTTATAGTGCTTTTAATATTTTCTAATTCTTGTCTACATTTGGTTAACATTTTTTTACTAGTTACTTTTCATTTCATCCAATTTTTGAAATTTGTAAGCCTAAAGTTATTCATAACATCCTCTTACTAGCTTTTGAATTCCCTTTTTAATCCTGCTATTGGATGTTTGTGACTTTTGTTATGTATTCTTACTCCTATAAGAGCTTATCAATGTTTTTGTCTTTTCAAAGAATAATTTGTTCTCTTGTTTCTCCCTCTTATACTTGTTTCTAATTTATTAATTTAGCCATAATATTTAATATTATCATTTTTCTACTTTTTAAAAAGTTTACTCTTAAATTATGGGCTCTTTTGAAGTCAATGCTAGTTCATTGGATTTCAACCTTTCTTATTTCTATTTTATAAACTTAAATCTATAAAACCCTTTATGTGGAAGTGTTTTAGCTAATTTCAAAGTGATTGGTGGTTTCTAGATGTTGTGATTGTTACTTTTAGCTAAATTCCAGTATGATTAGTTTGCATTGTTTGTGAAAATTAAATCAATTGAAATTAACTTATATTTACTATATGACCCCAATTTGGTTAATATTTATAAATGTCTCATATGCCATTGGAAAAAAATGGTATAGTTTGCCACTGGATGAAATATTCTATATAGGTGAATGAAAATGTATTTGTTAGGCTATTATTCACATTTTCTACATTCTTACTGATTTTTGATCTGCCTGTTATAATGCTTACTGAAAGAGGCACACTACACTCTTCCCCTGTTGTTGTAAATTTGTCTATTTCTCCTTGTGGCTGTGTATGTTTTTGTAATGTGTAATTTAAGGATTTACTTTTAGAGGCATCAATTTTAAAATCGTTATATCTTCCATGTAGATTGATTTTTGTCATTGTAAAATGTCATCTTTACCTCTAATAATGCTTCTTGCATTTCTATCTAGTTTATATGATATAATAGCTACACCAACTTTTTTGGATTATTGTTTTCAGAGTATATTTCTCTCTGCTTACATCTAACTCTTCTGACTTCTCAATTTATTTATTTTTTTAGCAAAAGACATATTTAATCCACTTACATATTGACATCTCAATATATGTAGTCCACTTGTATTTGATGCAATTAATGTTGCATTTTGTTTTAAATTTGTAATTTTATTATTGTTTTCTATTTTCTCACTGTTTTATGTCTTTATTAACTTTTTTGTTTCCTTTTGGATTTTTTAAGTATTTCAGTTTTCAAGTTTAGAACTTATAAATGCTTATTACATCTTCTTTTTGCGATTATTGTATATATTATAATATGCATTCTTAACTTACAAAGTCTACTATTAATTATTTGTCTTGATATCTTACCAGGTAATGAAGGATTTTAACACTCTTTACCTCATTAATCCTTTCACACTTATGAACCATTCAGGCATTAAAAGTTTAATTCTATGCCTATTTTAAATCTGACATGATGTAATTACAATTACAAATATAATTACAGTCACATGATATAACAGTTAATAAAGTTAATGTGTATTTATATTTTAAAATTGATATTTCCCTTTTCTTAATTATTTTGTTTGTGGGTTCATTTTCTTTCCACTTGAAAAACACCCTTTAGTAGCCTTTAGATTTAGAATCTGTAGTGACAATTATTTCATTATTTTCTGAAATAAAAAAGATCTGTTTCACCATCATTCTTGTTTTCTCTGACTAGTTTATTTTAGCGTGACAACTATACTTCTTTGAAAATAACATTTCACTGTGTTCTTATTGAACTGTTTTTGTTGAGAAAACTGCTGTCAATCTAATTATTGCTCTTTCGAAGGTAATCTGCACATTTTCTCTGGCTGCTTTCAAGGTTTTCTTTTTAGAAGTTTCACCTTGTTTAATGAGTATTTCAAAAGCCGTTTGAACTGAATCACCATTTTAGTGATTCAGTTACTTTGTCTGGCACTGGAAGATACTGCTAGAGAACCAAATTTCAGGCTCTCCTCTACAAATTTCCCTCCCTAAGATTTTGCTCTTTTAATTAATAAAATACCTTAATTAATAAAATTCCTTTTAATTAATAAAAGACCTCTCATTATCTCTAACATGATTTCATATAGTGGTTTTTGTATTACTACATATTCTTTTAAAGAGAGTTCTCAGTGGGAGGATTGTTTAAAATTATTTACCTGTCAAAACTTGAGGTAGAAGTCTTTGGATAAATTTTAAATAAATAATATTGAACAAAAGAAGACAGAAAAATTAGAATGCATACCTTATTATTCCATTTATAAAAGTTTCAAAAAAGCAATAAGTATTTTGTTATAAAAGTATAAAGAAAAGCTAGTAACTCACATGTTTTTGAATAATGTTTGAATAACAATAACTTCTGAGATGAAAAGAAATATTAATTTTAATATATGAGAGAATTATTGTGCATTGGTAAGTTTTATGTCCTTATTTGTTAAAAAATAAGTTAACCAAAGAAATAACTCTACAGTGAAGACTCTGAATTCTGATAAGAGAAATTGAAAAGGACTCTAAAAAATGAAAAGATATCCCATATTCATGAATGAGAAGAATTAATATTGTTCAAATGCCTATAACTATTAAAATATCAATGATATTCTTTACAAAAATAGAAAAAAAAAACTAATCTAAAATTTGCATGGAACCACAAGAAACTCTATATAGCCAAATCAATGCTGAGCAGAAAGAACCAAGCTGGAGACATCACATTACCTTACTTCAAAATATACTATACAGCTATAATAATTAAAACAGCATGGTACTGGTATGAAAACAGATCATTAGAACAGAATAAATAAACTATTAAAAGATCTACATATTTAAAACCAATTAAATTTTGACAAAGGCAGTAATAATATTTGGGGGAAAATAGCCTCTTCAATAAATGGTACAGGGAAAACTGGATAACTATATACCATAGAATGAAACTAGACCCCTATCTCTCACCATAACGATTAAATCAAAATGGATTAAATATTTAAATCTAAGATCTGAAACTATAAAATCACTAGAAGAAAACTTTGGAGGAAACACTCTAGACATTGATCTGAGCAAACATTTTTTGGATGAGACATCAGAAGCACAGGCAACAAAAGGAAGCATAGACAAATTGGATCTTATCAAACTTAAAGGTTTTAGCACAGCAAAGGAAATCATAAACAGAGTAAAGAGATACCCTGCAGAGTGAAAGAAAATATTTACAAATTAATCAACTGACAAGAGATTAATAACCAGAATATGTAAGGACTTCAAATGACTCAACAGCAAAAAATAATCTGAGTGAAAAATGAACAAACTATCTAAATGGACATTTCACAAAAGATGACATACAGATAGCCCACAGGTCTATGAAAAAATGCTCAACATCACTAATCCTCAGGGAAATGTAATTGAAAACCACGATGAGATATAATCTCACCCAAATTAAAATGGCTATTTCAAAAAAGACAAAAAATATCAAATATTGATGAGGATGTGGAGAAAGGGGAATGCTCCAACAGTGTTTATGAAAATGTAACTTAGTGCAGACACTGTAGAGAAGAGTATGGAGGTTCCTCAAAAAACTAAAAGCAAGACTACCATATGATCCAGCAATCCCACTGCTGGGTATATGTCCAAAAGAAAGAAAATCGATGTATCTAAGTGGCATCTGCACTCCCTTGTTTATAGCAGTTTATTTGCAATAGTCAAGATATAAACTCAACCTAAATGAACTCAGTGGATGAATGGATAAATAAGACATTGTATAAATACACAATAGAAGAATATTCAGCCACAAAAAGTAAAATTCTGTCATTTTCAGCAACATGGATGGATCAGGGAGACATTATATTAAGAGAAAGATCACATGTTCTCACATGTGGAATCTAAAAAATCAATCTCATAAAGATAGATAGTAGAAAGATGATTACCAGAAGCTGGAAAGGGAAGGAAGGAGGAGGGGGATAAAGAAATATAGACAAACAAATACAAAAATACAGTTAGATAGAAGGAACAAATTCTATTGTTTAATAGCACAATAGGGTAACTATACTTTACTAGAATTTATTGTATATTTCAAAATTGCTGGAAGAGAAGATTTGGAATTTTACAAACACAAAGAAATAATAAATATTTAAGGGGATGGGTATCTTAATTATCTTGATTTGATCATTACACATTTTATACATCTATCAAAGTATCACATGTATAGCATAAATATGTACACATTATGTATCAATAATTTTTAAAATTTGTTATAAGTTATGACAAATGGACTATCCTGTATATCTTTATATTTAGCAATGAAGATAGAGCATTAAAGGAAAATCACATATATAATTTTATGTTATAGTTATATATTTTAATTGTATGTTATACCATATAATTACATGCAATTGCAATTTAAAAGATAACGTTAGCATAAGTATACATATAATTTGTCCTTATTTCAAACTTTAGTTTTTAAAATTTTAGTGTTTCAAATATCTAGGTCTAACTTTATTATATTTTTAATATATTTGTTTGCTGAATAACTGTTTAATTCTCTAAACTTAAATATTCTCATATATTAAAAAATTATGTACACAGTGTATAACTGTAAAAATGTATTAGTATTCTTAAAAATATATTTTTTCATTTTCTGTGTGCTCTTCAGAGAAGAGATTATATACCTGTATGTATACTGCTATTTTTATGAGATGCATGTATAACTATTCATTTGAAATATGAATAGCTCCTACATTAAAAAGTACACAGTCCCAGTAGAAAAATATTTACTCAGTGAGTAGAAAAACGTTTACTCAGCTTTTAAAATGTAATTATCTGTTTGGTTTCAGTGACTCTTGTAATTTTTGGCTTTAACAAAATAAAATAAATAATTGAAGTATCTATTCAGTTTAAGAAAAACTTGGTTACAGTTTTGTTGAGAGTTGGGACAATAACCTAAAGCAAACTGTTGATGAAGAAACATTTCTAATTATGATTATGACTAGCCATATTAAATCAGATAGTTTTTACAAACATGAGCCTTCAATAACTTATAGAACCAGTTGATTCTTATTTAACACACACAAATTAATTCTATAAATCAATTTGGATTTCAGAAAATTATTTATACTCTATTTTTCTCCAACTTTACTAAATCCAAGATTTGTGGCTACCAAATAACTATGCAGTTTTATACATATGCAAGAGTCTTTTCATGAACATATTCCATTGCTATAAAATACAATTATATTGTATAGATAAATGTTAAAAGATTTTATCTTTTAAGGCTTATGTTGGAGTCAATTGAAATATTTAAACACTATTGTAAAACAAATGTACAGAAAAGATATTCTGGAAGAAAACAATTAGAATAAAAGTTACTGCTGATTTAGAAGAAGCAAACAATATAATAAAGTCTACTAGAAGAAACTTTGATATCAAGTTTGAAATATTGGTCTTGAGGACTTTTTTTTT
>NW_012115799.1:3299130-3421589 GCF_000951035.1 Colobus angolensis palliatus | reverse complement strand
TATAATCTTAAGTCCTGGAATGATCCTGACCAGACTTCTATCTGGGCAAACCCCATTTGGCCAGCCATAGGCTTAGATGTACATTTTCAACTGTTAGATTTAATACAAACAGTTCAGTTCATTTAGAGAAATGGAAGTACTTTGGGTAATGTTTGAAGATGGTAGGTCTAGAAGACAAAGCAGAAGATTATGGGCCATTGGCTGCAGGCCGTCTAGATAAACTAAGCAAAGAAATTGGGAGGGTAGAAAAAAGCAACCTCAATTTGCTTACAGGATGTGTTTGGAAATAACCGTAGGATTTTTGGTTGGTTTCTTTAAGGTCACTCAAAAATAGCCAATCTCAAACATATATTGAGCAAACCTTTCTCGATGAAAAATTTGATAAGCAGATATGGAAATGAAAGTAAAGCTATTTGCAGTCTGTTGGTATATAAAAAACCACAGACTAATAAAGTATTTTAAGACACTATATTAGAAAGCAAGTTTGAACATAGGGACTTGATGTATGATTATGTAACATCTGCTGTGAATATTAATAATACTAGTTAATGATTTTTGTTCTCCCATGGCATGTTTGGAAATTGTTTTAAATTAATTTTTAAAATGACTTTTCCTGATTGCCTTTTAGCAGTTTTTGCACAGCATTAAGTCAGTTTACCCCAATGGGCTAATGCCTTTATGTATGCAAATATATAACCAATCACATGAAGACCTAATTAAACAGTGTACCTCTTTGGGGGTAGTGTTTTAATAAGTAAAGCTGTGTTTCAAGGACTTCATAATGGGGAGTTTGTTTACATTTAAAATTGTCAGCTGCAATGTCAAATTCTGGCTCTAAATATTAAATTATTTTCAAAAGGATTTTTACTATGCGGCTCTATTTAGTCTGTAGTACTTTCAAGATGAATTAAACATTGGTGCTTGTAGCATTTTATAATTCGAGATCATGCCAAACTGAAAATGGAAAAGCTTCTGGAGAATGTGACTTTCTTTCCGAATCAATCAATATTTCTCAAACTGATCTGTTTCATATTTGATAGGTCTAATTTCCCATGTATACCATTTGTTCTTAATATGCCCTCAGGATTTTGTCAGCTACATGAAAATTGGATCATAATTTAGATGGCTTTCTCTACTTTTTATTGACTGTGCACAATAAAAAAGAGTTTCTTCAGAGTAAAACTAGCTGTCTTAAAACGATAATTTTATGATTATTTTACATTATATAGAGAGCATAAAAAGTCACTGACTATTTATTTTGGAATTAGTGATATTGTAGAGATATATATTTTTAAAAAACCACTGAAGGTAAAAATGTTAATTTTGGAAGTCCTCCAATAATGGATACAAACACAAATTGATAGAAAATGAAGGCTAATTACTATATTAAAGTATAAAAATAAACTCATCTTTAATTTTAGGAAGTATAATAATATTTTTTAAAAGTTTAAAATGTGTGTTTTAAAATATATATAGACTTACTTTTAAAGACAATTATATAATTATAACAAAGTTTAATAGTGTCTATATTGTGAACACTTAACTAGGTGCCAGTATTATCCTAGATACTTTTCAGGATTCTTTCTATTTAATTCTTGTAATTACTTACATGGTATATATTATGCACAGTGTACAAGTGAAACAACTAAGGCTAAGAATATTGAGAGACAGTTCTCCATAGTATAATCTGTAAGTATGTTTATTGTCAACTTTTATTTCAGATTTTTTAAAAAAATCATAAGGATATTTGTATAGCAACAGCATTAGAAGATAGAGAAAGCATAATTAATTCATGCAGATGGCAGAATTTTTTCTCTGACCAGTAAAGATAATGTCTTCCTCTGTTTGCCGTATTGCTATACTTTAGAATGCTGTAGTTTCCTAAGCTTAGATTTCTTCAGATGTCACACGAACCCACTGTGTGCTCAGCATCTATGTTGGCTTATCTTTATATCACTGTCTTGTGATTTTGGGGGCAAGAAGAATTGAAATAACATAAAACTCATGCTAATTTTCATGCTATTAGTAACAGATATCTTTGTCTCTGACCCAGTAATCTTCTGACAGAATCCAAAAAATTTGGCAGATGAATTTGTTGGCTTGCAAGTATGGTAAAATTTGAGACTTTTCACAGTTCTTCACAAAGTGAACTTAATTTATCTTCCCAAAGATGATGTAGGCAGTGACTGAGAAACCTTGCGTATTTGAGACCAGGTTGGTCTTCTGAAGTTACTTTTTTGTACATGCAACCTGCCTTCATAATAACAGCAGGCTCTACTTGGGAAATATAACATTCAACAAATGAAATTTGCTCATTTTGAAATATAGTTTATTTTGCTAAGCAGAGTGTTTTCTACTTATATGGTCAAATTAATCAGTCTTCTTTCTTCATAGCTTTAGAATTTTGTGTTATAGTTAGAAAGGCTTTGTCACACTTACATTGAAAAGTAATTTACCTATGTTTTGTCCTTACACTTTCATGTTTTTATGTTCAATACTTGAATCATAAAACAGTTTGGAAATTTTTCTGGGATGTGCTATGTGGTATGAATCAAACCGGTTTTGTTCCAAATGCCAATGCAGTTTTCCTGAGAACATTGACTTTGTAGTATATCTTCCAACTGATTTATGATAAAAACCTTGTTAAACACTAAAGTGTCTTGTGCATTTAGGTCAGTTTTAGATATACTACAACCTTGGCATAATGTCAATACCACTCTTAATTTCTGAGGCTTAAAAGTATGTTTTAATGTTTTTTAGAGTTAATTAACTCATATTGCTTTTCTTCTACATTACTCTGTTAGGTATTTCTTGTGTTTACTTCAAAAAGTAACATAAAGTTACTCTTTCCTATTTAAATCAATAGCTAATAGCAGGCATCCTTGTCTCTTTCCACACTTCAGATAGAGTATTCAGTATTTCACCAATGAGAGCACTGTTTGCTAGAAGTTTCTCTCTTACATACTATTAGTTTGTTTCTATACTTTGTTTTGTTGTCATGAATGAGTATTGATTTTTCAAATTACCATTTTTATACTGCTTTATTTCTTCAGTGTTTCAGCAGATTGATTTTGAATGTTAAACTAATCTTACCCTGCTGAAATAAACCTTACTTGGTCATGATACATTATCCCAGATAGATAGATATATAGAGAGTCAGGTAGATTTTATTTGCTAATATTTTGTGTATAATTTTGATCTATATTAGTAAGAGAAATGGCAATTTTCCTTTTTTAATGTTGTATTAAAAGTGTTATATGTTTATTTTCTATTCTCTGGAGCAGTTTATTATAATTTTTTCTTTTTTCTTTCATTTATCTGTTTATCACATCCATAAATATACCTTTCTTTCCTTCTTTTCTCTCCAACAAACTGATATCAAATATTTGAGTAAGTACCCATTTCTGATGACTATATGATGTGGTAAATATGACTACCATATGATGCCAGAAATGATACTGCTGGAACACATGGTAATTCTATTTTTAGTTTTTTGAAGAAACTCCATATAGTTTTCCATAATGGCTATACTAATTTGTATAATTTCACCAACAGTGGACAGAGGTCTCCTTTTCCCTACATCATTGCCAACACTTATAAGACCAAAGAATTTGAATTTAATTCTTTAAGTACAATACAGCACATTGAAGAGTTTAAAACAGAAGTTTGAAACAATCTTACTTGTTTTTCTAGCTACTGCATAATCGTGGATTAAAGAGAACAAGAAGTAGTTTGACTGAGGGATGGGGAGGACTTGTACTTATGTAATAGTAGCAGCGTGTTGAGAAGTAGTTTGATTCTTAAATAAAGGTAAAGATAAGGTCATTGGATGTGGAGTGTAAAGAAAAGAGAGGAACAAAGATGATTCCAAAGATATTGGCTGTGACAACTCACTGAAAGCTATTATTTAATAAGATAGTGAATATCCAAGGATAAGCAAATTTTACTAAGGGAGGAAGGAAGCATGGAGAATAAAGAGTTCCCATTTTGAGACAAGTTTGAGGTGCTTCTTAGATATCCCAGGTCTGATTTTAAGTAGGCAATTGAATATGTAAGTTGTGTTCAGGAAAAAAATTTGGGCTAGGGCATTTATTTTGAGGAATCATCAGCATATAGATAGTACTTAAAGCTGCAAAAATGGATGATCTCAGTGAGAAAGCGAGTCTAGTGAGTGGGGAAAACTGAATGGAAAGACACGTCTTGAGACATTCAAACATTAAGTTTGAGAAGATGAGGCATCTAGCAAAGAAAGTTTAAGAGGGGTCATTAGTAAGGCAAAAACAAAAAAACAAAAAAACACATTAGGAGAATGTTTACTGTCACTAAAGCTAATTTTTGTTTAAGTTTTTCAAGAAGAAGGAAGTATTAGCTGTGTAATGTTGCTGAGAGTTAAAGTAAGGTAAAGACTAAGAATTGCCCATTAGATTTAGCAATGTGGGTATCATTAATAAACTTGACATGAACATGTTTATTGGGGTTGTGGGGATGAAATTTTAATTGGGACAGATGTAGGGAAAGTGGAGGAGAGAAAGAATGGTGACATTGAGTATAAACAACAATTGAGAATGCTGAGTAATTTGATGAAAGTTGAAGTAGCTATGGAGTTATGGGGAGCGTTTTCTGAAGTTGAGGAGTATTATGAAAATGATCCAAAGAGGGAAAAAATTTCTGATGATGTAGAGAAAGATGTTATTTGCTAGGGAGAATTTTCAGGTAGGTAATATGAAATTATATATACTGCACAAACAGGAAGATCCAAAGGGGAATATCAACTGTCTATCCACTGTAAAAGGGAATGCAGAGTAATAGGGGGACACATGAAGGTAGGTCTCGTAGTGGGAGAATGTGGATGTTGTCCTCTGAGGGCTATTTTTTTTTTTCGTGTATTAAGTAGTTAGGGCATTGTTGAAGGTAAGAAGTAGGAAAGATTAGTTAGATAGAAACTTTAGAAAAGTATTATTGAAATTGTCACTTTCTAGAGTGGAAAAGTGAATTAAACAGATAATTTATTAGGATTCCAGTTAATCTCTAGGACCCCACTTGAGGTTTGTAAGTTTGTAAGCTTATATTTAAAGTGAGATAGAATAGCATGCTTTATTAGTTTTTTCTCACATTACTATATAGAGTTATCTGAGACTAGGTAGTTTATAAAGAAAAGAGATTTAATTGGCTCACAGCTCTGCAACCTGTATGGAAAGCATGATGCTGACATCTGCCCAGCTTGTGGGGAGGCCTCAGGAGACTTACAATCATTGCAGAAGGCAAAGAAGGAGTAGGCACATCACATCACCAGAGCAGGAGCAAGAAAAATACAGGGAAGGGGCTCTATATACTTTTAAACAACCACATCTCATGAGAACTCACTATCATAAGAACAGCAATGAGGGGATAGTGTTAAACCATTCATGGAAAATCCACCCCCGTAATCCAATCACCTCTCATCAGACCCTACCTCCAATATTGGGGATTACAATTTGACATGAGATTTGGATGGAAACACATATCCAGACTATATCATATGGTTACTGTCATTTTTTCAGCTGTATTCAACTACTTTGGTGCAGACATAGAAGAGATAAAGAACTGGTTTCTCCAAGGTTGGAGGTACAAATTTTACTACACGTGGAGACTGAATAATGCCCCTCCCACAAAATTTTCATATCCTAATTTCTAGAAACTGTGGATATTACCTCATATGGCAGAGAAATTTTTTGCAAGTGTGATTAAATTAAAGTTCTTGAGCTATACAGGTTATCCTCACTTATGCAGATGTGCCAGATGTAATCACAGGATTCCTTATGAAACATTCAGAAGGTCAGAATGGGGATAAGGTGATGTGAAGATGAAAGTGGGGTTAGAGTGTTACAGTTGTGAGTCAAGGAAGGTCAAGAAGGCTCTAGAAGCTGGAAGAGGCAAGAAACAAATTCTTCCCTGGAATTTCCAGAAGGAGCCAGATCTATTGATACCGTCATTTTAGACACATGAGACTGATTTAGACTTCTGTCTGCCAGCACTGTGAGATAATACATTTATGTTGTTTTAAGCCATTATGTTTTAGGCAATTATGTCAAATTATTAGAGAGCTGGGAAAATAAAAAACCTGTGTATAGAGAGAGGGACTTCTGACATCAAGATTTTGGAAGGTGTTAAGGACTGGATTTTTGTTTCTCTCAAAATTCATATGTTGAAGCACTGACCCCTAATATGATGGTAATAGGAGATGGGGTCTTTGGCAGGTAATGAGGTTTAGATAAAGTCATGAGAATGAAGCCGTTATGATGTGATTAGTGTCTTTATAAAAAGGGAAAGAGAGACCAGAGCCTTTTCTTTCTCCACCATGTAAGCACACAATGACAAGCAACTCTTTATAAGCCAAGAAAAGGGCTCTCACTAAGAACTGAATCTGTCAGCACCTTGATCTTGCAATTCGTGGCCTCTATAGCTGTGAGAGAAACATCTGTTGTTTAAGTCACCCAGTCACCCAGTCTATGGTGTTCCATAGCAGCCCAAGATGAATGAGACAAAGTGTGAGTATTTATGGTTCTAGATTTGAATCATCAATATATATGATAGAGATGACATGTAGGGCAAATCATTGGAAGTGATAATGTCAAAGAATGAGAAATCAGGGGTATATGATCTTATATAAGAATAGTTAAAATATACATAATAATGGCAGTTGTGGTAGTAGAGAGAATTTCCAGGAAGCTGAGGTAGTACTGACCAAGGAATTCCAAAAATCTTAAAAATAACTGTAACAGATCAACAAGCATAAAATCCAGAGCTTCAGCATAGAAACTGGTGAACACATAAACCTTATTTTGTAAGTAGAAAAATAACCACTAATTTCCAGCAGAGTTAGTTACCTTTCAAGCTCCTGCTGGAAGCCCTTGCAGAGGGGCAGTGGGGGGCTGCGGGGGTTATGGGAAAACTATACTGAAAAAAGAAGAGAAACAAAGTGCATGGGAATGAGATGAATGCACATCCATAAAAGAAAGTGCATCCTTAGTGTGAACTTACTAAAAGAGAGCCCTGCTAAATCAGACTACTGACTCCAGGGAAACAAAGGGACATAGAACATTTATGGTTATCTCAGAAAGACAGCACTTCTAGAGGAAAAAAGGGTAATAAAGGAAGGGAGAATTTTCCTTTTGAGACTGGGTAATAACTAGTAAAAGATGTAAAGGATGGAAATGTAAATTCAACAAGAGAAAAATAAGCAAAAAAAATCAAATAAATTATAACTCTTCTCCCATCCCCACCCCCAAAAAGTCATCCATTTAAAAAGCCACTTTATTTTACTAACAGAGGAAAATGATTTTAATTAGGAATACTGCAACCACCTTAAACCATCAAACTTGATGAGAAAATGAACAGAAGTAAACATTCGGTACCTATGTTAACCCACTACACAAAGCTCATCAAAGTCCCCACACATAACATGACCCTGAAAACTGAATTATATATATTCTTACAATTATTTTTAGCTGTAAAGACAAAAACATCCTAAGTTAGGAATTCAAAAACTAAAAAATAGACAAGAAATGGGAATAAATGAAATGGGAATTTATTGAATGCAAATAAGAAATTAATAAAAAAGAGACAATATTGTACCATAAAAAAATTAAATTATAATGCACTCAAGGAATAGGAGATCTGAATAAATATTAAGTTAGAATCATTGAAGACAGGCAGAAAACAAGCAAGATAATAAAACATCACTGTGATAAATAAAAGAAGTATAATGAATTCAATTAAAAAAATGGTTGAAATGAAAGGCAAAGAAGATTGAATATATGCATTTATAATTAGAGTCCCTAAATAATAAAACAAACAAAACATGGAACTTATACCTGAAATTATAATTCAAGAACACTTTCAAGAAATGAAAGAAAACCCTGGACCAATATATTGAAATGGGCCGTAGGAAAAATGACCCAGAGCAATCAAATCTGAGGCATAGTCTAATGAAACTATCAGATTTAAAAGATAAAGAAATACTCAGAGCCTCAAACAAAAGAGCAAATGGTTTGCTAAAGCAATAAAATTAGGCTGGTATCAGAATTCTTAACAGTAACATCAAAGCAAAACAAAAATAAAACAGCTTTTTCAAGAAACTCAGGAAAAGAAAGTCTGAACCAATTACTACTAATACTCATTATTAGCAGATTCTGTATTTGCAAATTTGCCCACTTTCTAAAGTTTATTTGTAACTGCAAAAGTAATACTCTTAGTGCTGTATAAGTCATTTGTTTGCATCACATGGACAAAGTGTGAAAAATTTGAATCAACTGACATGTGATATGAGCTTTCCCATCTGACATTAAAGAAAGCAACACTCTGCCTTCTGGCTTTAGCTCACATACTGTAAACAAAATATTTTGTTTGTGGTCTATTTATTGCCACATTTTTGTGCTTTTTGTTGGTGATTTTGCTGTTTAAAATGTCCCTCAAGCTTAGGGAAGTGCTGAACACTGAATACTGAAGTCTAATGTTTGTAAGCACAAGAAGGCTCTGATATGCCTTACAGAGAAAATATGTATTTTAGATAAGCTATGTTCAGGCACGAGTTACAGTGCTGTCTATCATGAATTAAATGTTAATGAATCAACAATATGTTTTTAATAGGTATCAACAGAAACACACATAAAGCAAAGTTATATTTAGGTCAATTGATGAAAATGTTCTAATCAGAGGCTCACAGGAACCTAGTGTTGTATTTCCCCTGGGAGCAATAATTCAGAGTTCCCTAACTCAGCATTTATGAGATTACTTTACAAAACAAAAATACCACTAATAAGGAGAATCAACTGTCTTTTATATCAAACCAATATTTTCTTTGAGTATGAAGGCCATAAAGATACAGTTTTAAACATATAAGTACCCAGAAAACACAGTATCAACTAGCCCTTCTTTAGCAGTGTACTGGATATGAACTTTCAAGCTTCATCTAAATAAGACATAACTGGGAAAAGATCAGCAAATCGTTGATGGTGAGCGTTTAGTATATTAGATGTAGATCTAAGATTAAAGCAAAAGCAGACTGAGATTGGAACAGCCATATGCAAATATATGTTATGGCAAAGTAGAAATAAGGAAACTTAAAGAATGCAGAGGGGAAAAAAGGGAAAAGAAGATTTGATTTTTATTCAGGAAACAGATGAGAGGTAAAAAATACCATAAAAATTGACACATAAACAAAGACAGAGCATAGAAACAAAAATATAAACAATTTTAATCATCAAAACAAAGTTTAAAATGAAAAACAGAAAATATATCACATAGAAAAGAAACAGAAAATATAATCATAACAAAATAAGATGACAGGGTTGAAACCAATTATATCAGTTATATCAATAAGTATAAATGAGGTTAAGTCATCTATTAAAAGGACTCCAAAACAAGTCCCAATTGTGTATTCTATTCAAGATAACCTAAAATAAAATGATTCAGAAAGTGTAAACATAAGGATAGACAAAGATGTACTAGGCAAAATAAACCATAAGAAAGGGACTGAAATCATAATATTGAAGTAGAATTTCACCCAAAATGTATTAAAGGTCATATAATGGGCACTGTCAAATGCTAACAATCATAATTCACAATGAAGATATAATAGTTATGAATATCTGTGCACCAAATAACACATCAAATTCCTATAAAACAGAGAAATTGCAGGAGTTGCAAAAATAGATGAAAAGGAGCACACTAATAATAAAATGATTTTTTACACTAATTAATGATAGATTTCAATATATATGTACAGAATCATAAATGATTTCACAAATTTAATAAATGATACAAGACCTTATTAATGTATTTGTGTGTGTATGTGACTTCGAACAGGTCCTAATTTGACTAGCCTTTATTACAGTGTACAAAATGTCTATCCATAATCTAAAAAAGGTAAATTATCTACATGTTAACTCTTGTCCCAAATAATTAAATCAAATTTGATGGGAAACCAACTGATTAATTTTACTTTCCAGCATAAAAAACTCTTGTGGGAAAAACCAAGGTAAATACATCAATTGACTTTTAAAAAGGAGAGTGGTCAGTTTAGATTTCCATTGCACTTCAAGATATTGACACTCACGCATATTTAATAGCCCTTCAGACTATTCCATCTGTACAACCTTGAATCATGCTGTGCACTGATCCAAAATGACATTTCAGTATTTAGCTCCATCAGTACCCTTCTCTCTATCACGTCTGCTGTTCACAAGAAATATTGTCAGACATTCTGAGAACTATCTATCACCAGACAGTCAGATGAATGCAGAATCAGATCATTTAAATCATATACATAGTGAACAAAAGATAATCCATTTTGAGAATGGGTGGGGGGGAAGGTCATTCCTGTTCCATTTAACATCCACAGCATCAAATTTTACATTTTTCTATAGGATAAAATATTACACTAAACATTTATAAAACCTTTCTCCTAGGCACATGGAATAATTAATAATTACTCTAACGAAAATTTTAAGGCAAACAACACCATGATAGAAACTTCTTAAAACATAAAAGTTGGGCAGAAGACCTTTTTTATTGATCTTTAGGGGATTTTTCGTGAGCACTTCCAGAATAGACTTCAGGTTATATGAAAAGGCTATATACAAACAAAACTGGAATTTATATTGATGTCTCTATTGTTATTCTCTCTACATAATCCCACTCATGACCTTTCTTTCAAAAGAAAAGTGATCACCAAACGCCTCTTTACCCTTGATCAAGTTATACGTGTTTGTGTTATTTAGTATTCTCCTTTTGTTTTTCTTTTTGTTTCTCTGTCTCTCCGGCTTTGGCCAGTTTTTTGTTTGTTTGTGTTTTTCTTATTTCATTCCCCTTGTAGTCTACTTTCTCTAATCTGACTCAATACCTCAAACTTTATCTTTCCCTAATCTACTTATCTCTAAACATGTACGATTATATCTATTCTTTGCCGTGGCTTACTCAGTTGCTGTTGCCTAGATGCCTTTACCCATTGCTATTTTTTGAGACTGTACATTTTGGCACTTTCCAAAATCCCATCTCCTTCCTAAGGATAACAACAGAAATTGCAGCTGATAATTATCTCTTTTGCCCTTCTAACATACTCATTTCCTACTTCTTGTGTAGATATTTTGTTTTGTTCCTTATTGTTTTTATCTGTAAATTTCCTGACGCCCAAGGAGAGAGGTTGGGCAATTTTCTATTTATTCTCAGAAGTTGGATTAAATATGTGTTTAGTGGGTATTTGTTAATGACATCATGCCAGTAACTTTGCCATTTGTCATCAAATACATAGATCTATGGTAATGAACCTTGTGGCATAATTTTAGTAGAATCCAGGACATCCTTGATCTCCAAGTTGAAGGAAAATACCAGTTAAGTAGTATTAAAAGCAAAATACAATGACAAACCTGTCCCCGGGTGCTTCTGCCATTTGAGAACAAGAGTATTTCTAAGGAAAAATTAACCAATTTCCAAAAAATTAATATACTTTTTTATTTCTTTGTTTTTCTCCGAGCGGATAGTCTTTCTTTGGGTACTAAGCCCTCCTAAGAGCAAAGCCTAAGGTTGGAGATCTGGGGAGTAAGCATTTTGCCAGTTGCTCGTTAGATGGAATAGTAAGAGAGCCACTCCCACTTTAACATATACCCCATCTTATAGAAGAATATTGTGATATTCCCATGTGTCTTCCAGTGCCACTGAAATTAAATCTGCAATATGCTATTCAGCTGATCAATATGACCAGGCATTCTGAGGTAACGGAAAATATGGCAAGAGCAGTGAATCTGACTGCTTATCAGCTTATACCCTCATTTTCCCCCTGTGAAACAAATATGTTTTTGAGGGAATATGACTTTTAATAAGCTCTGAATACATTAATGGTCATGATGTCAAGAATGTCAGGACAGAAGGCAATCCATATTTGATATAGGTATATTCTACTGAAAAATGCATTGTCACTCCTTCCATAATTGAGCATTTCACAGTTGTGTTATTTATTAAGGAAAAGCATGTGTTACTGACCCTATTCATAATTTCCAAAGTAACTATCTAGGCTTTTTGTTCCTGAGCCCTGAAGAAATGACTTCTGAAAGAGGGCGACTGACATCTACAGAATAGGCTATCCCATTCATTGAATTATGAAGCACCTCCTCTTTAGAAATGGCCTTTTAATTAGCCTTTATTTAGTACATAAATATTCTCAACTATTGATCTCATTCTGAGTGCAATCTAAAATGTGCCCCCTAAAAAGTCTTGCTATCTTGTTCCTTCCATATCTATACAAACTATTAGTAGATCTGACCAGACTATTAGCAGATCAAGGTTCCTGAAGATGAAACCATTCTTGATATGTTTGCCCTGCAAACTACTATCATTATTAAATCATTCAAGCCCTACCTAACACACATACAACAAAATATTATGGAATTGATACATTTTATAAATCATAGCTGGGATATTATGGGATAATAGGGATTAGTAAATAATTTTGAGTTTACAAATAATATAACAAATATTATGATAAGATATCAAATATGGATATAAAACTGCTTAGCATCATAAACTGTTAGATAAATGCAAATTAAAAACACAATGGAATACTGATACACATCTATTGAATGACAAATGCAAATAAATCCAAATAACTAAACAAAAATCTCAACTAACTAAATAACCAAACTGGCATAGATGCAGAGCAACTGGAATTCACATATTGCTGGTAAGAACACAAAGTTATATGGCAAAACAGTTTGCAGTTTGCCATCTTATAACGTTAAACATATATTTACAGTAAATTCATACTCCTAATATTTATCTAAGTAAAATGTTAACCAATATTCACACACAAAAAATCTGTATGTAAATGTTTATACCATTTTATGTATAGTCCCCCCAAACTGAAACAACCCTTAGTACCAAAATCCCCAGACTGGAGAAATAGATAAGCAAACTGTGATATATCCATATAATGGAATACCACTCAGCAATAAAAAGGAATACACTTTTGGTACATACAACAACATGTGTGGATCTCAAATGTATTAAGCTAAGCAAAGCATACATAATATGTTATTACAGATACATTAAATTCTGCGAAAAGCAAAACTATAGAATGAGGGCTAGATCAGTGGTTGCCTAAGATTAAGAATAGGCTCAAAGTTTCACTTCAAAGGAATACAAATGAGAATTTTGGGGGAGTAATGAAATTGTCCTGTATCTTGATTGTGTTGGTGGTAACATAACTGAGCACTTGCTAAAACTCATGGAAATACACAACAAAATTAATGAATGTACTGTATGTAAATTAAATAAGAAACATGAAAATAAGAAACCTGTGGCTTAGAGTATAAGATGTGTTCAAGATCATTCAGTACTTCATTATTGCAGCTGGGACTTCAATTCTAAAATCCTTTTGGTTCTTTCTGGACTTCAGGAATGCTACGGTAACCCAGTCAGGTACCCATCCTATCCACAACACCCTTCCTGCAAGATATCAATACCGTTAACTGTTCAGGCCATCTTACTTATAATTTCTAAAAGAGGTCTTGATAGGAGAGAAAGCCATTAAAATGGTACTTAACCAGTCTGTCTGTAAACATTCAGTGAGTACTTACAAGTTGTACACTTTTGTGTGTTACATTTCAATGAAAAGTATTAAACATTTGAAAAATCAGAATTCAGAGGGCTTGTTTGGGGTAGCAGAGAATAAGTCTTGTTTCAGAAATGTGGCACATGAGGGGCTGACAACACATCTTGGTATGTGTCCAGCAGACAGTAGGGAATGTGGGAGTTTGAGATTAATGATAGAATCAGTGATGTTAATTTTGGAGTTGTATTTATGGATACATCAAGGCAAAAATGTGGAAGAAATTGCTGAGATAGAGCAGGGATTCTTAAAGCAGAGCACAGGTTCTTAATCTTGGGTTCATAGAATCTTGATTTAAGAAATGTTTTTTGGGTATTCTTGAACCCCTTTAAAACAAGCAAAGTCTTGTGTGCATTTGAGTATATACATTTTTGTGGGTTTTTACTGAGAAATCTATTAGAGAGGAAAATCTCCTTTCATATATTATAGATGCTGAAGAGACTCAGGAGAATCTGTACATTTAGATGATATTTAGGAATGGAGTAGGGGAGAGAGAGAAAGAGAATGAAAGCAGTAAGGGAGATCATAGGACAAGATATGCAGTTCCAGGGACTCCATCAAAGAAGAGTCAAATATCAGGAGAGAAAGTAAATAATTTCATCAATAGTTATGGCAGTCAAAAAGTTAAAGGCTAAGAAAATATTTTCAGATTTGGCAAATAGGCATTCATTTTGGACCACTAGGAGCACGGATAGAGAAGTTATTTTCAAAAAAAAAAAAAAAAAAAGCCGTGTTGTATGTGGTTAAGGGATAACAGTTAAGGAGAAAGCAGAGGTGGTCTGAGTAGTTTACTCCATGGAGAAACTTACCAGTTAAAGACAAGTAAGCAAAAACAAGCCATACCTTGAGAAATGCTAGGATGTAAGAAATATTTTTAAGTTAAGAGAGTATATTATGTAATTGTTTATACAGAGAAGAAAAAAATGAAAGGGATAAATTAAAGATTTAAGAAGAGCTACTGGTAAAACAATAGTAAAATCATAAACAGAGGCCATGATTTGACTATTTGATAAAGACAAGGGACATTTCTTTACAGACAATATTGAACAAGAAAATGCAATGAAGACTCAAGGATATATGAAGGTGAAGAGAAAAACATTTAGTAGCTTTATTTTGAAGGTTTTTTACTTCTTTAGTGATAGTGTTGTTGGTCTATTGAGTGTTAAGAATAGGCTTGTGTTTTCAGGTTAAAAGAGAGTGGAAGTATTAGAAAGTAAATACTAATTACTGTGTAAAGTAAAATAGTGATTTGAAAAAAATGAAGAATAAGAGATTACTTAATTGTATATATTTTATGTATCATATACTATAATATGTACATAATACATCAAATAATGTATATTACACATAAAAATGATTTTGTTCAGTACTGTATCCTCAGCATTTCTAATAGTGCCTGCTACATCATAGGCATTCAGTAAATATTTTTTGAATATAAGAATAAATGAGTGAATGAGTCGGAAGTTTTATGACACTCTCTCAAACAACCCAGGAATGAAAAGTAAAAGTAAAATACACACAGAGCCAGCTTTATGAACATGTGACCAGTGCAATTGCAAAGGGCCCAGCTTGCAGTAGGGTCTCATACTTGATTTAATGTTCTGCTGTCACCATCTTATAATTCCTAATAACTTTTTTATGAGTCTCACATTTTTATGTTGCACTAGACCCTGAATATATATAGCTAGTGCTGAATATACAGTTTTGTTTACCTAGTCTTAAAGGCTGGCAAAATAAAAAGTGGAAAGACAGGGGGGCGGAGCAAGATGGCCGAATAGGAACAGCTCCAGTCTCCAACTCCCAGCACGAAGGACACAGAAGACCGGTGATTTCTGCATTTTGAACTGAGGTACTGGGGTCATCTCACTAGTGAGTGCCGGACAATCGGTGCTGGTCAGCTGTTGCAGCCCGACCAGCGAGAGCTGAAGCAGGGTGAGGCATCGCCTCACCTGGGAAGCGCAAGGGGGAAGGGAATCCCTTTTCCTAACCAGGGGAACTGAGACACACAACACCTGGAAAATCGGGTAACTCCCACCCCAATACTGCGCTATAGGATAACGGGCACACCAGGAGAATATACCCCACGCCTGGCCGGGAGGGTCCCATGCCCCCGGAGCCTCCCTCCTTGCTAACACAGCAGTCTGCGGCGATCTAACCGCAGGGCAGCAGCGAGGCTGGGGGAGGGGCGCCCGCCATTGCTGAGGCTTAAGTAGGTAAACAAAGCCACTGGGAAGCTCCAACTGGGTGGAGCTCACAGCAGCCCAAGGAAACCTGCCTGTCTCTGTAGACTCCGCCTCTGGGGACAGGGCTCAGCTAAAAAAAATAACAGGGGAAGCAGCAGAGACCTGTGCAGGCGCGAACGACTCTGTCTGACAACTTTGAAGAGAGCAGTGGATCTCCCAACACGGAGGTTGAGATCTGAGAAGGGACAGACTGCCTGCTCAAGTGGGTCCCTGACCCCTGAGTAGCCTAACTGGGAGACATCCCCCACTAGGGGCAGTCTGACACCCCACATCTCACAGGGTGGAGTACACCCCTGAGAGGAAGCTTCCAAAGTAAGAATCAGACAGGTACACTCGCTGTTCAGCAATATTCTATCTTCTGCAACCTCTGCTGCTGATACCCAGGCAAACAGGGTCTGGAGTGGACCTCAAGCAATCTCCAACAGACCTATAGCTGAGGGTTCTGACTGGCAGAAGGAAAACTATCAAACAGGAAGGACACCTATACCAAAACCCCATCAGTGCGTCACCATCATCAAAGACCAGAGACAGATAAAACCACAAAGATGGGGAAAAAGCAGGGCAGAAAAGCTGGGAATTCAAAAAATAAGAGCGCATCTCCCCCTGCAAAGGAGCGCAGCCCATCGCCAGCAACGGATCAAAGCTGGTCAGAGAATGACTTTGACGAGAAGAGAGAAGAAGGCTTCAGTCCATCAAACTTCTCAGAGCTAAAGGAGGAATTATGTACCCAGCGCAAAGAAACTAAAAATCTTGAAAAAAGAGTGGAAGAATTGACAGCTAGACTAATTAATGCAGAGAAGGTCATAAACGACATGACAGAGATGAAAACCATGACACGAGAAATACGTGACAAATGCACAAGCTTCAGTAACCGACTCGATCAACTGGAAGAAAGAGTATCAGCGATTGAGGATCAAATGAATGAAATGAAGCGAGAAGAGAAACCAAAAGAAAAAAGAAGAAAAAGAAATGAACAAATTCTGCAAGAAGTATGGGATTATGTAAAAAGACCAAATCTACGTCTGACAGTGAACAATTCTTGGGTAAAATTTAGGGCTGCCAAACTTGGTAAATAAAATACCACACACCAAGTTAAATTTGAATTTCTCAATATTGCACGGGACATACTATACTTAAAAGCTATTTGTTGTTTATCTGATTTTTCAAATTTAACTGAATGTCCTATATATTTTCTGACAACCCTATTGGGAATAAGTATATCACTGAAATGGCTACCTATGGATTCTAAGCAGATAGGCAGATGAGTCAATCCTGGAGAATTTGAAAGACTTGAAGAATAAATGGTCAAAATAAGAATGAGGGAACAGTTTGGTAAGAGTGAGAAAGTGGTATGGGATAAAAATAGGCCAGGGAAGGTAAGTTCAGAGCATTAAATCTTACAAATGCAGCTCTTTTAAGTGATAAATTCTAAGGTTTTGTGGTGCCAGGGAGAAGTTCAAGCTGAGTGGCAATAGCATCAGATGTAAGAAGCTTAAGATCGAAGCCAGTATGCTGAAAGAGTTATCTAGGTGGATATTTATGTCATCTGCAGTCACAAATGACAGGAGCTAGGGTGGAAAGACTAACTGAATCAGATGCTAAAATGATAAAGATAATTAAGAAAATGTCTTTACAAGTCAGAGGAGGTAGACGAGGAGAGGGCAATGTGGTTTTGTCTACAATCACCTAATTTATCTAATGTATTTCAACTACTTACACTAAAAATGGCATTTTATTCAATGAATAATATATTTGAATTTAATATATTTGATTAAATATAAAGGCTCACAAAAATCTAATTATAACTTATTTGTCTTACACATTATAAGTTTAATTGCATAATGCATGATATACATAACTGGAGAACCTCAAATACATGATATGATCCTATAATAACTATTTTTTCCTGAGTTAGGGCCCTGTTTTTGATGGTGACTTATTGACGGGTTTTGCAAATCAGAGAGTTTATATAATTGTTAGAAGAGTCTTACATTTGGAATATTATAATAAACATTTCTGGTCTCTCTGAAGAAGGCTGTGTGAAGATGATGCTATTAATATTCATAAAAGCTTTAAGAGTATCATTTTGTAGACATCAATCAAAAGATAAAATGTGACAAAATACTTAATAATTTGTTAAATTTTAGAAATTTAACACAACAGTTTCCATTAAAGGAATTTAATATACATAATGCCTTGTGTCCCTTTATAATTATGTTGGTGATTCTAAAGCTAAACAATCTCTTTTATAAATTGCCTTTTTTTCCTAATTTACATTGAAAAGGAGACAGATAAGAGGAGCCAAGGTCAGTTTTAAAGATATTTATAGTAGCTGTCATTTTATTTGCTTATGCTCATGGTTTAATTTTTAAAAACTAGATGGTGGAGTTTTAGTTTGCAATAAAAAGGAATGAAGTATTAATACATAATACAATATAAATAAGCCAAAAAAATAGGTAAAGAGAAAGAAGCCAATGCAAAAGTTTTCATATTATATAATTTCATTTATTTGACATATTCAGTCTGGAAAAATCTATAGGGGACAGAAAGTAGATTTGATTTTGCCTGGGGCTATGCATGGGGATGGAGAATGACTGTGAATGTGTACAACAGATCATTAAAATGTAGTAGAAATGCCGTAAAATTGGATTATAGTAATATAGTTGCACGACACTGCAAATTCACTAAAAATTGTTGTTCATTTAAAACAAATGAATTTATGGCATAGAAATTACATCTAGATAAACTTTTAAAAACCTAGCTATTATTAATATATAATTCATATAGTGTATCCCTGACATTGAAATAAGTGAGTGAAATAAAAGAGAAATTTTATAATAGCATTAGTCATCAACCAAGTGGAATTGTACTTCTTCAGAGATACAGTCAAACAGAACACTAAAATAGAACTACTTTGTTTTTGCTAATTTTCTAGTGGTCTAAAGCAGCACTTTTCAGCGATGTATAAGTATATGTGTATGTGTAGACATTACATTGGTTTAATATAGCTACCATTTTTGCTATCAGCACTTTGCATATAGATTTTGTTTCTCTGTGGGAATATAATTAGATAAATTGTCTTCTAATTGGGTAGAAATTCATTACAGATTCTGAGTTCATTGTCACAGGGGTGACTTTACTGTCTATAAAAGCTTTTCACAGGAGTGAAAAATGACCAAAGTACCCAAGAATGAAGGTGAGCCAATAATGAATGAGCTTGCTAAACTGGCCTGTTGATTAAAGAGAACTTTAATTTTCCAAGAGCCATTACCATTTTTAAAAAATCAATGGAAACCAAAAGATAAATGTGAAATGGAGAATACAGTGATGCCTATGAACTCTGTGGTTTTTTTGGTTACTTCTAAGTAATATTAATCTTCAAATTATGTTACCACAGTAGACTGATGTACATTCCAAATTTTATAAATATCAATTCTGCCATTTTCTCCAAAATATATTTGATAGAGAAAATAAAATATATTTCTACTTGTGAAATTGTGATGTGTGATAACTGTGTGACACTGAAAGTCAGATATATCCTTATTCATCCCATACACTTTTCCTAGCAGCCTGTGACAGTGTTGCACTATCTCACACTGCATAAAATTTCCTCCACTGCAATTATGCCTTTGAATTCATCAACAAAATGTGATCATTATTTCCAAAAGGCTCTTGGAAAAATGCTAGTGCTATATTAATGAGAAAGTCCTCTAGCCTTTGTGGAATAGTGTGTTTTCATGTATTATTTTAGTAAAATAGCTAGTTGACATCTTGGAAGGCACAGAAATTGTAGTTTTGTGAACTACATATGCATATTTTACTGGGTAGGAGGTAATTTTTAGGTAACAGCCTTGGGAGAAAGGGCTGACCAAGGCTGGTGGCATTCCTCAGTGTTGACCTTGGTACTGAAGAGTTTTAGAAAGAAAGGTGGTCCCTGAATGAGAATAATATTTGATGGTCTGTGCTTGGTGCAAAATATATTACTGAAAAGTATATGAATGATATTGAAGTTAATGTATTAACAGTGAAAAGCAGTGTACATCAATTTTTTTTTAAAAAAAAAGATCCCACACCATTCATAACAGAAATGCAAATTTGTGTAGATTTTTTCTAAATTCAATTTTAACAATTCATTAGTTTTTGAAGGAATTAGAATTGTGCTCATTAAAGAAATGTTATCTATGTAAATGATTTAATTAAATTATCTCAAATAAGGAACATTGACTTAGAAAACAACTGAACCTGCACCAAGAAAAGCTTTTCATCGGTACTTATTTAAATATATTACTTAAGAACTCCATTCAGATGTTCAGCTCCCTGTAATACTTCAAATATATCTTGCAAGTAACTAATTCTTGTAAAAATCAGTAACTGTTTTACAAGAAATAAAATGTTCTCCAAGTATCATGCCAAGGCTCTTTTTTATAGTTAAGGTGGCTAATCAATAATACATGACCACATTTTTTTTTTTCAGTGACAAATTAGATACTTTTTGTTATGTTAGTAGAATTCTATGGTATTAAGTATTTCTTAACAATAGAGTCAATTTTCTTTTTTGTTTGTTTTATTTCCAACTTGTATTTTAAGTTCAGGAGTACATGTGCAGGATGTGCAGGATTGTTACATAGTTAAACATGGGTCCTGTTGATTAGCTGCACAGATCATCCCATAACATAGGTATTAAGTCCAGGATCTATTAGCTGTTCTTTCTGATGCTCTCCTTCCTCCAATACCCCAACCTCTAACAGACCCCAGTGTGTTGTTCCCCCAGATGTGTCCATGTGTTCTCATTATTCAGATCCCACTTATAAGTGAGAGCATGCTGTATTTGATTTTCTCTTCCTGTGTTAGTTTGCTGAGGATAATAGCTTCCGGCTCCATCCATGTCCCTGCAAAGGACATGAGCTTGTTCCGTTTTATGGCTGCTTAATATTCCATGGTGTATATATACCTCATTTTCTTTATCTGTAATTGATGGGCCTTTAGGTTGATTCCATGCCTTTGCTACTGTGAACTGTGCTGCAATGAACACACATACGCATACATGTAACTTTATAATAGAATGATTTATAGTCCTTTGGATATGTACCCAGTAATGGGATTGCTGGGTCAAATGGTATTTCTGCCTCTTGGTCTTTGAGGAATCACCACGCTGTCTTCCACAATGGTTGAGCTAATTTACACTCCCACCAACAGGGTAAAAGTGTTCCTTTTCTTCCATAACCTCTCCAGCATCTGTTGTTTTTTATAACTTTGTAATAGTAGGCATTCTAACTGGTGTGAGATGGTATCTCATTGTGGTTTTGATTTGCATTTCTCTAACAATCAGTGATGTTGAGCTTGTTTTCACATGTTTGTTGGCTGCATGTAAGTCTTCTTTTGAGAAATATCTGTCATATTCTTTGCCCAATGTTGAATGGGGTTGTTTGCTTTATTCTTGCAAATTTGTTTAAGTTCCTTATAGATGCCGGATATTAGATCTTTGTCAGATGGGTAGATTGCAAAAATTTTCTCCCATTCTGTAAGTTATCTGTTCACTCTGATGACAGTTTCTTTTGCTGTGCAGAAGCTCTTTAGTTTAGTTAAAACCCATTCGTCAATGTTTGCTTTTGTTGCAATTGCTTTTGGCATGTTCATCATGAAATCTTTGTTCATACCTATGTCCTCAACGGTATTTCATGGGCTTTATTCTAGAGATTTTTATAGTTTTGGGTTTTATGTTTAATTCTTTATTTTAACTTGAGTTGATTTTTGTATATTATATAAGGAAGGGGTCCAGTTCAGTTTTCTGTACATGACTAGCCAGTTCTCTCAGCACCATTTGTTAAATATGGAATCCTTTCCTCCACTGATTTTTTTGTCAGGTTTGTTGAAGGTCAGATGGTTTTAAGTGTGCAGTCTTATTTCTGAGTTTTCTGTTGTGTCCCATTGGTTATATGTCTGTTCTTGTACCAGTACTGTCCTGCATTGGTTACTGTAGCCTTGTAATATAGTTTGATGTCACGTAGTGTGAGGCCTCCAGCTTTGTTCTTTTTACTTAGGATTGTCTTGGCTATTCAGGCTCTTTTTTGGTTCCATAAGAATTTTAAAATAGGATTTTTTCTAATGTTGTGAATAGTATCAATGGTAGTTTAATGGGAATAGCACTGAACCTATAAATTGCTTTGGCCAGGATGGCCATTTTCACGATGTTAATTCTTCCCATCCATGAGCATGGAATGTTTTTCCATTTGTTTGTGTCATTTCTGATTTCTATGAGCAGTGGTTTATAGTTCTCCTCATAGTGATCTTTGCCTTCCTAGTTAGCTATATTTCTATCTGTTTTATTCTTTTTTTGGCAATTGCAAATGGGATTTCATTCCTGATTTGGCTCTCGGCCTGGCTGTTTTTGGTGCATAGGAATGCTAGTGGTTATTGCATATGGAATTTGTATCCTGAGTCTTCACTGAAGTTGTTTATCAGATGAAGGTGATTTGAGCACAGACTCTGGGGTTTTCTAGATATAGGATCTTGTCATCTGCAAACAGGAATAGTTTAACTTTGTCTCTTCTTATTTGGATGCCTGTTATTTCTTTTTCTTGCTTGATTGTCCTGGCCAGGATTTCCAATACTATGTTGAATAGGAGTGATGAGAGAGGACATCCTTGTCTTGTTCCAGTTTTCAAGGGGACTGCTTCCAGCTTTTGCCAATTCAGTATGATATTGGCTGTGGATTTGTCATATATGGCTCTCATTATTTTGAAGTATATTCCTTCAATACCTAGTTTACTGAAAGTTTTCCACATGAAGGGATGTTGGATTTTATCAAAGTTATTTTCTGCATCTATTGAGATAATCATGTGAGTTTTGTCTTTAGTTCTGTCTATGTGGTGAATTACATTTATTGATTTGCGTGTGTTGAACATACAAAAATGTAATGTTGCATCTTGGTGATAATGCCATCTTGATTGTGGCTTTTTGATGTGCTGCTGGATTTGGTTTGTCAGTATTTTGTGGAGGATTTTTGCATCAGTATTCATCAAGGATATTGGCCTGAAGTTTTCTTTTTTGTTGTATTTCTGTCAGGTTTTGTATTAGAATGATGCTGGCCTCATGAAATTAGTTAAGAATTCAACTGTGAATCTGGTTCTGTTTTTTTTTTTTTTTTCTTGGTAGGCTAATTATTACTGCCTCGATTTCAGAACTCGTTATTGGTCTATGCAGGAATTTAATTTCTTCCTGGTTCAATCTTGGGAGGGTGTATGTGTCCAGGAATTTATCTAATTCTTCTAGATTTTCTAGTATATAGGTACAGAGGTGTTTGTAGTATTCTCTGATGGTTGTATTTCTGTGGGATCAGTGCTGATATCCCCCTTATCGTTTCTGATTGTGTTTATTTGATTCTTCTCTCTTTTCCTCTTTATTAGTCTAGCTAGAGGTCTATTTTATTATTAAAAAAAAAAAACAGTTCCTGGATTTGTTGATTTTTTAAGGGTTTTTATGTCTATATCTCCTTCAGTTCAGTTCTGATCTTGGTTATTTCTTGTCTTTCACTAGCTTTGGGGTTTGTTTGCTCTTGATTCTCTAATTGTTTTTGTTGTGATGCTAAGTAGATATCTTGAGATCTTTCTAGCTTTTTGAAGTTATCAGTTATGATGAAAATAATCTTTGTCGAGGGTAAAAAATAGGAAATGGTAGCTGAAATAAAACGTGTTTGCTTTTTTTTCCATTATTTTTTAACTAAAAGGTCTCTCTTAGACTACTATGTGTAGAATTTTGGATTTTCCATAGAGGCACATCATAAAGTAGTTCCCAAACTACTTATTAACCAAGGAACCCTTTTTAATCTCTGCCTCTGTGTGTGTGTGTGTGTGTGTGTGTGTGTGTGTGTGCTCTTTCTAGGAGAGATAGTTGGCATTTCAGTAAGTAATAAAACTCATCAACCACTTATAAAGTTAAATTATAAAAGAAATTAAATTCTTTTTTTTTTAAGTTTCTTCGAAGGGCATTTTTGGCAGTAATAGAAAAATATAGATAGTTTCTTTGGTAGTTTTTGAAATAGATGTAGGATTTAAATTTAAAATGTTAACACCTTGACAAATATGTTGGGAACTCATATGATGTGACAAAGACTCTCTTCTTAACCAAACTTTAGTTAGATTTCTCTGAATCACCTCTTAAAATAGGCCTTGACCTTTATCTCTGTTCAGTCTTTGGCCTTCCTAGCCCAGGTTTAGCAAGAATCCTACTAAATCAGTTTAGCAAGAATTCCGCCCCCGCCCCACCACCTTCCCCATATATAATTCCCTTGATATCTTATTAAATTCCTCATTCTCTACCTTTGATGTATATGTCCTTGGCCTGTTTTCAGCAAGAATCTTGTTTTGTTAATTTAGCAATAATCTCCCTATCCTTGATGTCTCCCCATAGTAATTTTCTATTTGCTGACTCCCATACTCCGCTCATTGGCTGTAATTCACAGTTGATTTCTCTCTGTTATGACAATACCCTTATTGCAATAGTCTTGAATTATGTCTTTCTTACTATTTTCACAAATATCAGAATTTGATTTTTCTTTAACCGTTATGTCATTTTGTTTCTGATGCAAATCACTATTGAATGTGAAATGTGGCTCTTTCTTTTAGGGATACTTGTGAAAAGACTTCAGTAATACTATTGCACAGAGGTAAAGCTATTACCCCTTATTTGTAAAACAGATAAGCTATATCATACTGAAAACTGCAACATATTTTCTGAGTTCTTTGTGTTTTGAATTAACAGCTAGAAAGGATATTAGAAACACCTGGCTTAAAGTATTTAATGATTGTAACCTTTGAGTTATCACTGTTTTCTATACTCTGTATTCATAAGAATATATTTGTGCAACCCTCACAACAGTTTATGTGGTAAGTACTATTATCATCTCAATTTTATTACATAGACATAGTGAGCAGTTTTCTGACATCTCTATCCTATATCAGGAAGAGAATGATTCTAAAAACTTTGAAGGAACAGTCATCTCAAGTGAAAGAGTAAGGAATGGATTCACAGATCCTGGAAGTTAAGGGGAAATTTGACACAGCAAATAATGAAACCTTGGTAATGTGTGTTTGGTGAATTTCCCTCTTCAGTGGAATATAACAGCCTGCGGATTCCCAGTGAAAAACAGGTTGTCCAAACTAAATTTGTGTTTTCAATTCATGAGGTACTTGACAGTCATTACAGAATCATACATTTTTCAGCAAATCATGTGGGGAAAAATTATGAAGTCCAAAGTAGTCAGGAATAAACCTCTACTAAGTTTCTGAGAAGGAAGCAGTGGAAATTGAAAAAATAGGTGAAAATTTTGCATCTTTTTTCAATTATATTTGAAAGAAAATGGATAGATGAAACAATGGGTGAAGAACTATAAAGACAGTAAAGCAAATGATTCTGTTTTCGAAATGATGACAAATGAAATAAAAATTAAGAACATCTATTATAAAATAAAAATGAATAATTTTTAAAAAGACTTAGTAATCAAGATGCCTTTAAATTAAATTTTTAAAAAGAAGACATACAAATTACAGCTAAAACAACAAAACTAAATATTAATATTAGAAGTATAAACATACTTGACTTTCTGCCCCCAAATTCCTCAAATCACCCTATATCTTCCAACTCAGTGACTTCTACATAGGTTCTGGGACCAAACTTTTTCCTAGTTTGATGGAATGGAACAAGTCTTGGACAAGTAGTTCAAAATTTCTAAATTAACTTGACTGATATTATCTCCGCTTCCCAAATAGACCCTTTCTTATCAAACCTTGTCAATCAGTTTCAGTAATTAGACCTAGTTCCTCAATCCCAGTTTCTGCTTCCGGTGGTCTACTGTAAGAACAAATACATATTAAAAATAAGAGGTTAATTCTACCTGTTGAAAATAAGGGAAGATACTTCCCTTCCTCTCCTTAGAACATTTACTTTACAAAATATTGTAATGATAAGTTCTTTCTATGCATCTTTGATATGTATGTCTATCTTCGAAAGGCAAATAACACGGCCAAGTAATATCTTTTCAAAGGACTTGGGAGCCATTTTTAGACATCAAGGGAGAAAACACACATCTCTCTCTCTCTTCTTTTTTTTGTGTGTGGAAGGATAGGTACCTACCTTCCACAGATTTCTGGCTCCAAGTTGCAAAACTATCTCCTAACATAAAGATAGAAATTTCTCCTCCTATGGATAAAGTCTGTTTAATTACACAGATGGTCACCCCATCACCAGATAAGTTTAGGAGGGAATTTGCATAACAAATGGGTGCTATGAAGTCCTCTTTTTTCAGGACAATTTATTATCTACCTCAAGAAGATGTAATGAGTTGTATCTGTTTTGTTGTATGAAGGGTGAGATTTCTTTCCCTCTTTGCAGTCTCTTAATTTAAGTTTGCCTGTGATACACATCACATTTTTGTTTAATTCTTACTCAATAATTTTTTTTCACTTTTATGTTTCTAGAGAGGTTTTCTGAGTTGGGAGGAATTTTCTTTTTAATTTGTATTTTTGTAGTAGTACTGTCTGCCTCCAAATTCTGCTGATGCCCCAGCTGTTCATTAGACTTTCTGCTGTCATCCACAAATATAGTTTGAATGTATCCCTGAAGTTTATGTCTTGGAAGCTTAACTCTCAATGCAATAGTATTAAGTGGTAGAGCCCCTAAAAAGTGAGTAGAGAATGTAGGTGTGGGTTTGTTATCTCAAGAGTGAATTAACAAAGTGAGTTTGGCCCTCTCTTGATTTCTCTCATTCATGTTCTCTTGCCCTTCACTTCTGCCATGGAATGATGCAATAAGAAACCCTTTTGACAGATGCAAGTCCCTCAACCTTAGACTACCCAGCCTCCAGAATAATAAAAAACAAATCTTTGTTTAGAAATTACCCACTATCAGGTCTTCTGTGATAGCAGTACAAAATAAACTAAGATACCTACTCTAGTCTGAATTATTGCTCCACATCCCAATTTGGTCATTCAACCTTAGTTTTCAATAATGAAAACATATTTGGCACAAATATAAAAAACATAGAAAAATAGATTTTACTAATGAATGTAACAAGAAAATATAAATAGGGTAGGAAGTAACTAATAACAATTTCTAAATTATAGGAATCATGGTAAAATTATTTTGGGTAAACCAAAGCTTACAACTAGTTGAAGCTCAAGTTGAAAAATATAGCTTGGCAACTAAATGTTCATATTTAATTCTATAGAAAGCAAGAAGGGGGAAAAAGAGCATATCTACAGAGAGAAATGATAGCAGATGTCATGGAGAAGTGACAATTACTGAAATCCTATTTCTTCCATTTTATCCAGTAAGGAGAATGGTCTTGAAAACATACATAAAAGCATAAACAAAATGTTTAAAAAGTGTTTTCCCATATTAGTTGAGAATCTCATAATATGTTTTTGAAATTTTTTATTTCCATAGTTTTTTGGGAAACAGGTCGTAGTTGGTTACGTGAGTGAGTTCTTTAGTGGTGGTTTGTGAGATTTTGGTGCACCCATCATCCGAGCAGTGTATACTGTACTCAATTTGTAGTCTTTTATCCCTCACCTCCCTCCCACCCTTTGCCCGAGTCCCCAGAGTTTGTTGTATCATTCTTATGCCTTTGCAAGAGGATCTAATAATAAATTTGCCTACAGTTACCTATCAAATAAATAAAAAATGCTGGGCCCTTAGGAAATTCAGATAAATGACCTTCGAACTCAAGTTAGTAATATTTTGACTTCATGGAGAGGGCAAAGAAACCAGAAAACTGAGATCTGGTAAATGTTACTCTGATTTACTAAAAGGGCAGCTGTTTAAATTGATCCCTGAATATGTTTTCTGAGTACTTATCTGGCAGTAGGTTTGTGAGGCCCTAGAAAAGAATGTGACATGAAGCACAAGAATGTGAAGTCAGTAACAGCTCCAGAGAAAATGTCATGCCAAATTAACCTCTTTTTGTGTGTTTGTAGTCATGTTGTTATCCAGTTGAGGTGAGGAATACAATAATGTGGTAATTTTTGAAACATTTGACAGAGGATTACAGTATTTGTATAAGAAGGTAATACGGGTTATGTGTGGTAGGTTAAAGAATTGAATAGAGAATGTTAGTTTTTCTGGGACAAAATGGGAAGAAATCTCCAGAGAAATTCTATATTACTTTATTACTTTCTCCTTGAAAGAGCAAAGTTTCAAATTTAAAGAAAAATATGATTGTCATTGAATGTGGGTTTTAAGTGGAAAGACATTGCTCAGATAAAAATCAACAGTTTGTACTTGAAATGATTGGAAAACTTGGTTGAAACAAGCAAGATGCAATAAAGGATCACTATTAAATCTTGTATCCCCTCTTAAAATGTATTTTATGGCTCTGGAATCAAAAAATGTTGATTTTATGGCAATTGATAATTTTGGAAAATGACTTTGATCTTATGGTTCATACTGTTAGGTTGACCTAATTTCAAAATCTGGTTTTTTTCCATTTTCTGGTAATTTGGGGGCAGGTTAACCTAAGTGGTAATTATTAATAATACTTTAAAAATATTATCCCCTTCTCTTCTCCCTGGAACCTTATGCATATCTCAGGCTTAATCATTACCACATTGGAAACGATATGATTGTTGGATTACTTTTTCTATTACATGTAAGCTTTTTGATGGCAGGGACTATTGCTTTGTTTTTATCTTGTGCATCTGACGCAAGCATCATGCTTTGCTTGTGGAATCTGTTTGATAAATGTCTTTGAAACTGAACCGAGCCATTAATATATGGCTTAACCCAACTTCTTTGATTGGGTTAGTGGAAAGAGACTATCCATATCACTGAAATTAAATGCCTTTCTTTATCCTTTATTTTTCAATTATATCAGCAGCCATGATATTAGCTCTGGAAGTAAAATATGAATAGGAGTCTTGATGAATAGCTTACGGAGTAAAGTCACTAGGATGGTAAGAACTCATGAGAGGAACGGTGTAGGAATGCACCCTATGAAGATATAAATCTAATACTAAAATTCATGGAGAAAGGAAGTTAGACTATGTGTCTGTGTTCCTAAAAAGGCACTTAAGAGGATAAAGGCTCACCTTAATATTTTAAAGAACTTTGTAAACAAAATATATTGTGGTGAATTTACTGCAAAATGTCTCAATTATTTCCCTCCCTTTTAAAAATCTATGGTCCTCCAGCTTTGTCTTCTGCTATCTTTTGAATTTGTTTCCTCTTGCTTCTCTAGTTCTTTTAATTGTGATGTTAGAGTGTCAATTTTAGATCTTTCCTGCTTTCTTCTGTGGGCATTTAGTGCTATAAATTTTCCTCTAAACACTGCTTTAGCTGTGTCCCAGAGATTCTGGTACATTGTCTATTTATTCTCATTGGTTTCAAAGAACTTTGTTATTTCTTCCTTAATTTCATTATTTACCCAGTAGTCATTCAGGAGCATGTTGTTCAGTTTCCATGTAGTTGTGCAGTTTTGAGTAAATTTCTTAATCCTAAATTCTAATTTGATTGCAGTGTGGTCTGAGAGGCTGTTCATTATGATTTCCATTATTTTGCATTTGCTGAGGCGTATTCTACTTCCAATTAAGTGGTTGATTTTAGAATAAGTGTTATGTGGGGCAGAGAGGAATGTATATTCTGTTGATTTGGGGTAGAGAGTTCTGTAGATGTCTATTAGGTTTGCTTGGTCCAGAGCTGAGTTCAAGTCCTGAATATCCTTGTTAATTTTCTGTCTCGTTGATCTGTCTAACATTGACAGTGGGGTGTTAAAGTCTCTCACTATTATTGTGTGAGAGTCTAAGTCTCTTTGTAGGTCTCTAAGGACTTGCTTTATGAATCTGGGTGCTCCTGTATTGGGTGTATATGTATTTAGGATAGTTAGCTCTTCCTGTTGAATTGATCCCTTTACCATTATATAATGCCCTTCTTTGTGCTTTTTTCTTTGTGGTTTAAAATCAGTTTTATCAGAGACTAGGATTTTAACCCCTGCTTTTTTTTGCTTTCCATTTGCTTGGTAAATATTTCTTCATCCCTTTACTTTCAGCCTATGTGTGTCTTTGCACATGAGATGGGTGTCCTTATAAAATAAATATATGAAAATATGATCCTTTGCAATGTGAATTTTCAACTCGTATATTCAAGAGGCACAGTCTATTTCTCCATCCTTTGAATCTGAACTGGCCTTTTGACTTGCTTTGTCTAATAGCATATGGCAGAAGTGACAGTGTATCACTTCCAAGTCTAGTACTCAAGGAGCCTTCAATACATTCTCTATCTCTGAACCCCTGTGCCTGCCATGTGGACAAGTACAAGCTAGCTTGCTGGAGAACAAAAGGCCATGCAGAGTACAACTGAGCTAGCTGAATCAGTCTAAGAAGCCCTAGACATTTGAGAGTATCCATTCCAAATTAACAAACTGATCTACTGCAGCAGCAGCTATTGAAAGATGCATGAGCAAGGCTTTCCATCCCTCAGGTACTCCTAAGACTTGTGAGCTAATTAAATGTTTGTTGTTTTAAGCTTTTAAATATTGATGGGTTTTTTTAATTCAGCAATAGCTAATAAACATATGCCATAATGAAATAAGCTACTGCTTATGATAATGACCTTGTCTGTTTGAATAACACTGGAAATCAATAAACATCTATCAGGAATGCTGCAGAAGAAAAATTATATTGGGTGGAAAACATGGAAGATGATACTAATTTTCTCTATACCCCAGTTATCTGATTTCTTGAATCCTTACCAACTAATGGGATTATTTACTTAAGACATTATGGAAACAGCCTATCTTATTATTGTTCTAATCTTTAAAAAGTAAAGTGTAGGCCAGGCGTGGTGGCTCAAGCCTGTAATCCCAGCACTTTGGTAGGCCGAGGCAGGCGGACCAAATGAGGTCAGGAGTTTGAGACCAGCCCCACCAACATGGTGAATCCCCATCTCTACTAAATAATTCAAAAATAGCTGGGCGTGGTGGCACACACCTATAGTCCCAGCTACTTGAGAAGGCGAGGCAGGAGGATTGCTTGAACCCAGGAGGTGGAGGTTGTAGTGAGCCGAGATGGCACCACTGCACTCCAGCCTGAGTGACAGAGCGAGACTCTATCTCTTCAAAAATAATAACAATAGTTAAAAGTTAAAGTGTAAATGTAAAGTACTCAAGTGTTTTAGGCAGAGTTTTATATTAGACCAGTAATACTTATTTAAATAATCAGTTCCAAAAATTTTTTTTGCTTAAAAAAAAAAGTCTTATGTTATATTAATGAGTAAATTTTAACAAGGCTATTCAATAAGGTTTTAAAAATAAAATTATAAAATAAAGTTATTCTAAACTGCTACAAAACACTGCAAGAATGAGAATACAATGACTCAGATATTGATAGTGCTTGCCTGCGTGGTTATTTGACTTTAGGGCTCATCCAGACAACACAGACAACACTTTACCATCCACAGTAGCAAAATAGGTTGTTAAATAATAAAACTTTTGTCAGACTAGTTAATTTCATTTTCCCACCACTAATCATTGCGATATTTCTAGTGTTCTAAATTAACTGGCTATTGTAAACATTGATCTATAATTTATATTCCCAATGTTATTAAATGAATAACACTGTAATCATTTACTTTATTTACTATATGGATTTACTTGATTAATATAAATGGTGTCAACTTTCAGGAATTTTTTAATAAGCCACAGATTAGGCAAAAAGAAATCAATTGAAGAATTTCTTATTCCTGAGAAATGATAATATATTGACAAATTGTCTCATTTAATGTGTAGTTAAAATGTCAAATTTATGATATTTTTATTTGATTAGTTAAATGAGATATTCAGGCAACATAGCTAAAAGTTCTTTGTCTATTTAGAATATCAGATATTCATGTAACTGCACAATGGACAAGATGTTCCAGAGTAAATTAAACCACTCCGCAGAAACATTAAAAAACAAATGAGTGAACACAATTGTCTAAAGCCATTTTTCCTTCCAATAAATTAAGATCTGGATCAGCAGTTCTAAGGGAGTATCATGGCTGCTAAGAGGCAATATGGCAGCCTCGTGAATCTGGAATTGGATAAAGTATTACATGAGAGTTTCTTATAATATTTCTGTATTCAGAATACCAGGAAAAATAAAAATCTATTTTAAAATTAAAGATGTATCTACTAAATGCAGATTCTTTATCAATACATTATTTTTCTAGATTGTATTTTATGGGAAAAATGTTTTTTAAATTAATTATTATGGGTACATAATGGTTGTACATATTTATAAGGTACCTGTGATAGTTTGATACAACCATATAATGTGTAATGGTCGATCAAATCAGCGTAATTGGGTAATTAGCATATCCATCACCTTAAGCATTTACCATTTCTCTGTGTTGGAGACATTTCAATTCAACTATTTTAATTATTTTAAATATACAGTAAATTGTTAACTATAATCACCCTATTGTGCTACCAAATACTAGATCTTATTCATTCTATCTAACTCTATTTTTGTACCTATTAACCTTTCCCACTTTACGTCCCAACTCCGTGCTATCCTTCTGAGCCTTTGGTAGCCATCATTTTACTCTCTATCTTCTTGAGTTCAATTTTTTTTTTTAGTTTCTTCATTTGAGTGGGATCATGCAGTAGTTGTCTTTCTATGCCTGGCTTATTTCACTTCACATCATGTTGATCAGTTGTATCCATGTGTTTGCGAATGAGAGGATTTCATTCTTTTTTTATGGCTTCATAATGTTCCACTGTGTATATATGCCATATTTTATCTATTCATCTGTTGATGGACATTTAGACTGATTCCATATCTTGGCTATTGTGAATAGTGCTGCAGTGAACTCAGAAGTGCATATATCACTTACATACACTGATTTCCTTTCTTTTGGATACATACCCAGATGTGGGATTGCTGGATCATATAATAGTTCAATTTTTTGTTTTTGGGGAACCTACATATTGTTTTCCATAGTGGCTGTATTAGTTTACACTCCCACCAACAATGTATGAGGGTTCCTCTTTCACTTCCTTGATAGTATTCATTATTTTCTGTATTTTGGATAAAAGCCATTTAACTGGAGTGAGATAATTTCTCATTGTGGTTTTCTTTGCATTTCTTTAATGATTAGTAATTTTGAGCATTTTCTCATATACCTGCTGGCCATTTGTATGTCTTTAAAAAATGCCTATTCAGAACTTTTGTCTATTTTTAAATTGGATTTTTTTTTGTAATTCCATCATTTGAGCTCCTTATATATTCTAGTTATTAATCCCTTGTCAGATACGCAGTTTGAAAATAATTTCTTTCATCATAAGGATTGTCTCTTTACTCCATTGATTGTTCTTTGCACTGTGCAAAGGCGTTTTTAGCTTGATATGCCCATTTTTGCTTTGGTTGCGTGTGCTTTTGAGGCTTTACTCAAAATAATCTTTGTCCACATCCATGTCTTGGAATGTTTCCTCAAGTTTTATTCTAGTATTTTTATGGGCTCAAGTCTTAGGTTTAAATCTTTAATCTATTTTGATTTGAAACACCATTCAGAAGCTAAGACCTGGAATCAGGTGTTTCAAGAATCTGCTTGGTTCTTTATTTTACTATGGCTGAGCTGGTACCCAAATTGCAAGACAAAGTCCTCTGTACTCTTCCCTCTCCTTTTCCCAAGGATAAGGACTTCTCTCTGAGCTGTACAGCTTGGAATTTGGGTATGAGGGATACAGATACTCTTTTGGCTGCTAGAGCTGGCATCACCACTGGGTTGCATACACCCCATGTCCACTGCATTTAACATCAGGGTAGCACCAGGTCTGGCCCAAAGAATGCAATTTTTGTGGCCTGACAGCCACTCATATTTATTCCAGGATCTTGGCCACTTTAGTCAGCTGGTGGTGCAGCTTGCCAGGACTTGGTTTCCTTAAAATGGGTCTGTGAATTCCCTTCTAGCCCAGGGTTGATCTAAATGCATCCTCTTTCTTCCCTGTGATGTGTTCTACTGGGAAAAAGAATCACTAGGTTCCAATGCAAAGACCCACACTCACCTTCTTCAAGTACACAGATGCTCTATCCATGTGGCACTGATGAGGAATTAAGGAAGGGTGGTACAGACAATGCAAGACTGTCTTTCCCACCTTCTTCAATACCTCTTTTTTTGATATTATGTTAAACCCAGGTATTGTGATCACTTACTTGATTTTTTTCTTTTTTATGAAGGCGTTTTCTGGCATATAGTTGTTCAATTTGGTGCTCCTGTTGGGCGACAATCATGGAAGCGTGCTGTTCGTCCATCCTGCTCTGCCTCCTACTTTGGAAAATGTTTTAAAATGTTCTTTTTGGTATTACATGTTGATTATATATATATATAAAATACTGTCATTTTTTCTCTAAGGATGTAATTATCTTTGCTGAGAATCAGCTCTCAAAGGGAAGGCAAACTTTGTGGAATCCCCAGTAGCGATCATCAAGTTGTTATGATGTATAATGATACAGAAATGAAAGGCTGCACCTTACTTAAAAAGCTTTATCCTAGAAGTTGTCTAGAATAAATAACTTTAGGTAGTGATGGTCTTGTAAGATGTAACATGGGGAAACAGATCCATATAATCGTAAAAGAGAAGTAGCTCATATGACTTCATCAGTTAAGGAAAAAGACAAACGAAAACCAGAATTTCAAGTGTTATTTTTAATTATCAGATAGGTGAGCTATATTCTGTGTGAACATCGAACTGTTTGTTGACTTTTTTTGCGAGTTTGCATTATGCACACAACTGAGTAATGCGACAGCCTCCCTTGGTATCTCCTTCACTCAAATCATACTAAACTAGAACAAGCAGAACCCTTTTTCTCATTATAGCTCTAACATCTCTTAAACTAATGAGACTATCAGAGGGGAACAATTTATATTCATCATTTCTTACTTGCTGGACTTGGCGTGCAGTCGACTCTGACTGATCATCTTAGAAACAGTGGCCAAAGATTAGGTGAAACTGAGGATTAGCAGGATTTGTTACTAATGCCTTAAATTTAAATCTTTTTAATCCAAACATATTAACAACCATCTTAAATGTTATCAGGATCAGCACAAGAGAGTAAGGGAAAAAATGAAGTAATAACCAAAAATCTTTCATATTTTCTGAAAGACATGAATGTACATCAACAAGCAGCAGAGTGCATGCAAAACAGGATATACTGAAAAATAAAACCAAATTGTCACATGATACTCATTTTTTAAAAAATTTGAAAGAAGCCAGAGAGAAAAGGCCAATTATATACAATGGAACAACAATTTGAATATGCATAGATTTGTCATCTGAAATCATTAAGGGCAAAAGACTGTGGAAGTCTTTAAATTTGTGAAAGAAAAAATGGAATGACCTAGAATTCTATATTTAGTAAAAATATGTCAGAAATGAAGTTGAAATAATATTTTAAAAGAAAAGAAAATGGAGAGGATTCTCATTAGCAGATCTGAACTACAAAAAAATGCTAAAGTGTGTTTTCCAGGCTGAGGGAACTTGTACCACAAGGAGACTTGGATTACCGTGAAGGAATGAAGAACACTAGAAATACTAAATATCAGAGAATGGACGAAAAAAAAAAATACAAAGGACTGTTTCAAGCTAAAATGACAATTTATTGGGAGTTTTCTACATTTTATATGAAGTGGTACAATATTAACTTCAAGAAAACTGAAAGTTTAGGGATATATATTGTAGTCTTCAGAACAAGCTCTTCAAAATAATAAAAACAGGATACAAAAAGTCAATAAATGAGGTAAAGTGGAATTCCAAATAATATTCAAATAGTGCTTAAAGAATGTAGGAAAGGCAGATCAGAGGAAAAAAGGAACATATGGAACAGGCAGAAATTGAATAATAAAATAATAGATTTAAATCCAACCATTTCAATAACATTAAATGTCAGTGTTCTAAATATTTTAACTAAAAAACAGTTTCTTAGAGTAAATAAAAGGGCCAGATTTAATGTTCTGATGCCTACAAGAGCCATGCTTTAAATACAGAAACATTTGGGAGTAAATGAATAGAAACAGTTGTGCCTCAAAACTAGAAAGCATAAGAGTACAGTATATATATATATAATAGACTTAACATAATAGACTTCAAGATAAGTATTATTGGAGGTAAAGGAAGACATTTCATGATAACAAACTGGCAAGAAGACGACAACTTTAAATATGCATGCACTTAACAAAAATTATGCATGATTTTATAATTGTGAACTTTAACTCCAGAAATTGATGGAACAATTCTCATCTACTGATAGAACTAGAAAAAAACATCAGTAATGACACAGAAGATTTGGACACCACCATAAATCAAATTGATCTAATTGATATTTAAAGTGTGCTATACCCAACAAATGCAAACTACATATTCTTTTTAAGTGTACTTGGTAAACTCATCAATATAAGTCATCTGTTATGTCATAAACAAGTCTCGATAAATGTAAAAAGATTGAAATTATATAGTTTGCTCTCTCACCACAGTGAAACTTATTTAGAAATGATTAACAATAAATGATCTAGGAAAATATTAAATAATACACGTCTAAATAATTTATGGGTCAAGGAACAAATCACAGGAAAAATTACAAAGCTTTCTGAACTGTATGATAGTGAATATACAACATATCAAAATATGTAATTTGCAACTAATACAGTGCTTAGGGAGAAATTCATAGCTTTAAATAATTAAATTTAGAAGAATAAAGATACAAAATGAAAGACCTAAGTTTTCTTCCTCAAGAAGTAAGGAAACTAGGCAAGGCGCGGTGGCTTAGGCCTGTAATCCTAGCACTTTGGGAGGCAAAGGCGGGCAGATCACGAGTTCAGAAGATTGAGACCATCCTGGCTAACACGGTGAAACCCTGTCTCTACTAAAAATACAAAAAATTAGCCGGGCGTGGTGGTGGGCGCCTATAGTCCCAGCTACTCGGGAGGCTGAGGCAGGAGAATGGTGTGAACGCGGGAGGCGGAGCTTGCACTGAGCCAAGATTGCGCCACTGCACTCCAGCCTGGCGACGGAGAGAGACTCTGTCTCAAAAAAAAAAAAAGTTAAGAAAACTGAAGAGTAGAGTGAAAACAAAGTAAGTAGAAGGAAGGAAATTATAAACATAAGAGGAACAATCAAGAAAACCCAAACACATGGATCAAATTACTAATGCAAAAATTAATGTTAGTTATTTATAAAGATGAACAATATTTGCAATCTTATAGCTAGAATTGATCAAAATAAAAACAATATACCAATCCAATCACTAATATCAAGGATGAAAAAGCTTGAACTAGACTTTACTTATTAAAAGCAACAGCAATATTATGAGTAGCTTTATGCCAGAAAATGCAGAAACTCATATGAAATGGCCAAATTTTGAAAAACAATAGGAGGTTCAAAATGAACCTAAGAAGAAGCAAAACATCTGAGACCCATGTCTATTAAAAAATTGAATTCATTATCAAAAACATCTTTGAGATAATGAGACAATTGTGAGACCTCTTATCTCTACAATCATGCAAATTTAACCATTTGACTAATTCCATTCTATTGGCATTTCTCCAAAATGACTTTTGTTAAAATAAATCTATAAATGGATTGACACATACTACAGTACATGAAGATGGTATAGAAGATGTGTCTTCTATACCATATTTACCATTTCCAGAGGGAGTAAAAATAATACAGACATAAAATATTAATACGACTTGAAAAACTAGTGAGCAAATCTAGAAAGAAACAGCATTATTAGTAACTCTGAGACAACGTAAGACTCAAAGTTTTTTCTCATACTGTGACTCAAAAACACTGAACGGCACAGTAGTTCATGGGCTCTAGAAACCAAACTACCTTTATGAAACCCAACTTTCCTACTTCATAGTTGTGCAACCTTAAGCAATTTATATAGCCTCTATGTGACTCAGTTTTTATGCCCATCAATGATAGGATGGATAGAGAAAATGTGGTACATATGCACCATGGAATACTATGCAGTCATAAACAAGGAACAAGATCATGTCCTTTCCAGGGACATGGATGGAATTGGAGGCCATTATATTTAGCAAACTAACACAGGAACAGAAAAACAAATGCTGCCTATCCTCACTTATAAAAGGGAGCTAAACTATGAGAACACATGGACACACAGGTTCCAACAGACACTGAAGCCTATTGGAGAGTGGAGGGTGGGAAGAGGGAGAGGATCAGGAACAATAACTAATGGGTACTAGGCTTAATACCTAGATGATGAAATAATCTGTACGAAAACTCCCCATGACACAAGTTTACCTATGTAACAAACCTGAACAGGTACCCCTGAACTCAAATAAAATTACAAAAATAAAATAAAATAAATAAAATAAAGTAAAATGGAGATAATATTGTCATGAAGAGTAAACAATTATTTGTCAAGTGCTTGGAAATGAACCTGGCACAAAATAAACTTTTTTAGGTGTTTATTAAATTTTTTGAAATGTAAATAAAAACTAGATACCTCAATTACAATATCCAATTAATGTGTTTTACAAAATGTGGTTTCAAATCTATGAAAATACTATATCATAATATAAATTAACAATTAGCATTGGAAGTAACTATATAATATCTTAGCTATAATAATACTTCCTCCAAGTTCTGTTTTGGGAGTTGGTCATTATTTATGCTTCATATGTTACTTTGAGAATCAGGCCAGCCAAATATCAAATATAGAAATTTTAGGTGCTTAATGCAGACGTAATATTCATCAGTAAATCACAACAAATACAAACAATATAATAAGTATCAGGGCTGTCACTTGGTTCTCTGAAAGTCACATTGATTGATTACTTATTTTTTTTTCTCAGATAAAAATTGATCACTCTTTAGTGTTCATCAAAATTTCACAGGTTTTAGAATTCATTAACATAGATTTCTTGGCATTATGATGGTACTCATATTGAACCCTTGAATTTTTAAAAAGCATGTTAAAAATCATTGGCTTTATCTCTCTTGCAGTGAAAAGGCTTTTCATGACAACTTCTACTATTATTTAATATGCTTAATAATTTCATATTGAGGTATTAGGAAGTAAAGAGATCTGAGAATTCATAGGGCATTTTTTGAAAGCATTTCTCTAGTATGTATTTCCCTGAGTGGTTTCTTTGGTTTATTGGCTAAACATGATTTGCCAAATTAATTTTAGTTTCCAATTTTCTAGTTGTTGAGATTTCTAATCCAAAGTCAGTCCTTATGAATGTCAGAAGCACAAACTTCTAACTGCCTTAAGTTTGAATACATGTAGGTCCCATGTTAAAGTTTGAAAATCGAAGTAAAAATTAATTCTAGCTAGAAATTATAGTCATAGAGGATAAATTGAAGAAATCCTTCGTGTATTTTAATAACTGAAAAAGGTAAGAGGATAAATACAGTATTAATTTTATGAGTTTTTTATGCTTGAGTAAACATAAAATTTGTAATTATATTTACAGGACTTGGCTGTGTTGAAAGATAAGGGATAATTACATTCATGCCTAATGGGAAAAAGTCTGCACAAATTATGCAGGTTTTGTATGTTAACAAATCTGTAATATTAGGAAATTCAATCAAATGTTAATTAATTACAAGGAAAGGTGCTGTCTGTGAATGTACTACAACAAGTAAATCTATATAATTTGGGAATTGAAAATATTTTCCTTTTTCTCCCCATTGTAATTTATTCTGTCATCATAAAATATACCACAATTAGACTTTTACATTAAGCAGATAATTATGATACAAATAACACTTTTGCAACTTTCTGAGATAAATAATTTAATTGTGAGCTTTCTTAGTCTTTACACAGTCCATATCACCATTACTTACATTATGAATCATGGGTTAGAGATTTTTGTCATGCAGTTTCTAATATTGTTAGTCACAATAAAACCAATCTTTCCTCAATAAATTTTCTGTATTTATTGACGATTGTAATGACTTTTTTCTTGGTTGCATTTGTATATGTAATAAACTCAACATTTAGGATAGTCAACTTACTTTAAAAAAAGTAAGATAAATCACTTTTCTGATACTAGGTCCTTTGAAAGACTTTAGTTAGTGTGGAACAGATTTAAATGTTATATTAGAAAAGCAATTATAATATTCAGAGTCTTATTCAGTCCTTCTAACTTAAACCGTGGAAGACTAGTCTCTATTCTTTTGTTAGTGCATGTGTGTTATCTAATTAAGACACATTGAACTGTTGGATAATACTTGTAATATCACTGCCTGTTATGATTTATCTTGAATGTAAACAGGACAGTCTTCTAAATTTTAGTGATGATATGTTTGCCAATAATAAATATTGTACAAATGGCATTAATTCATTCAACAAATATTCTGAGTGCCAACCTATATGTGAAAGGTTAGAAAGGCAAATGAAGCCGCATCACCTTGAGCTGCTTTGCTTTGAAATACAAAAATTAAAATAAAACAAAAATGAGGTCGTTTGAAAGAACTGGAAATATCTTGTGCAACTTAACTGCATGATTGATTTGAATTACTTAAATGGATCCATATCTTTTGCATTTAGTTTTTACATTTAAATATTCATTTGTTTCTATTCTGATTACGCTAAATAGAAGCACTTTATGGTTAGATGGTTCAAATTTGTTCATTATTTTTATGATATATTCCTGTGAGTAAGCAAAGCAGTAGATTTAGTAAAGGAGTGATGTACAAATTTTCTGTTTTCTGATTCATAAAGTAATGCTCTATACGATTTTGATATTACTGGATGTAACTCAGGGTTTCACATATAACCAACTATTTTACCAGTATTACAATAATGTTTAGTTTTGAATGAATTCCTAACATATATATTTAGTTCTCTTGTTTTATATATACATATCTCTTTGTTTTGGTTTTGATTCACTTAGTGATTATGTCTAACAAAACCTGGTAGCTGATGATCGTGCTCTGATGAAAGCAGCTGTTCACATGAGGCTAGAGACTGTCGGGTTAGCGACTGAAACATGAATTATTTGATCCAAATTTGCCTGCCTTTATTTTCTGAATGGGTGTTAGTGAGTTTTGTATGTGATAAAGAGGATTGCTTGACAACAATGTAAATTTCTGAAATAGAAATGGACAGGCTTCCATGCTCAATAGAATTGAATTACTGGAACCAGTACATTCTACTGCCTTTTGGTTCCGGGTTTTTAGATTTCCCAGATGTACCAACTGCCAGTCTAATGTGTTACTCACTGGTGTGTGCTTCTCAACCAGTATTCTAAGGTAACTAAAAAGTCCCCATGCACAAGCAAACAAATTAAATTCTTAACATATATACTAATAACACCCTCTATTGCTTATTACATGTTGTTTCTTTATTACTTAAAACATAATGCAAAACTTTTCAGATATGATGAAAAAGAGATAAGCGATGATAGTTTGATATGTTTGCCAATAATAAATATTGTATTTGGTTCATAAAGTAATCCTTTATATAATTTTGATATTACTGGATGTAACTTAGGGTTTCACATATAACCAACTTAAAGTATACTTATAGTATAGCTATAAAAAGAAAGGGGTGGGAAATTTTGGTCATTGGAAGAATGATCAGTTCCGATTAGAGTGTATGTAGAACATCTCTTCACCAAATGTTGTGACTTTTGTTCTGAGGGCACATTACGTTTCAGTTTGGGATGACTATGTCTTATGTAATAGTTACCTTTTAATTCACACACCGTCTCAGCTATTTTACCATTTCATCATAATTTTTGGTATATTAAAATACTTTATGAAGTGACTAGAAAGTTCAAAACTGCAATTGAGAGAGGCTCAGAGAAAAAAACTAATGACTAATTTATAGATTTTCCTGAAATTCAGTTACCTTTCAATTCACTTCAATTGCCAATTTTTGATTAACTGGTTGGCAGACATCTGGGAATGTGTGAATTATAATATAAGGTGCAAACCTTTGGCATCTCCTTAACTGGACCTCCAACTTCCAGTCAGTTTGTAGTGGATCTTCAGTCATCCTCAGTATAATGCAACCAGCAAAATGAATATTTCTGTATTTATTTTGTTTTTACACAGAACTACTTTAAATAAAAGCTAAGTCAACATGATTCCGTTTCTGCAATAGTAATTCAATGAGTTGCTTGTTAATTGTAGTTATAGTGCAATGTATTTATACAAATTTCTGAGGATACCCAACAGCTGTTAAGGGTACATATCAAGTTTGATGCAGTAAATCCAGGAGTTTAAAGGACTTTTGGTTTAGAAATAAGCATATGGTATTTCACAATTTTAGATTAGGCATTATAGTTGATTGTACCCAAGAATGTTTTCTATTATTCTAAGAGTTTATGAGTAGATTCACTCCAGTAAAAGCTGTTTGAAACTTGACATTTTTACCCTATGAATATTTAAGGTAGTTTAAAAATTGAATTTTATAATTATATACAAATACAGGCAACAGAGAAAACTCTAAATAAATGTATCACTCCCAACCTCTACCACCTAGAAGTAAATTAATATCTGATTACCATAATTGTAAACTTCTTTACATGCATATACACAGATATAGACAACTAAAATAATTTGACTAAAGACTATAATTGTTTTACTAACATATAAAAACCTTGCTTAATACCATTTAAATACAGAAATACCATTTAAAGGCAACACAATAAAAATTGTCATTTGACATCATATTTTCCTTGTAATAAGAGATATTAGTTTCTAAAATATCTCTCTAAAGGTAAAAATCTATGAGAAAGATTAGCAGACTGAGAGAATTGATTTTGGTTTCTTTAAATACATATTCAATTTGGGACAGATATATATTGTCTTCTGGTATGAAATGAAAGTTACTGAGTACTTGTTTATCTCTATCTGTTTTGTGCCTCAACCTTTCAATCATTTTTCATTATGTTTTCTCTCAATCATGCTACAGTTATATTTTTTGTTGTTTGTAATCATTATTTATGCATTTGTTTAGCTTTATTTAAAAATCTTTCAAATACATTATTTAATATATAACAGTCTTTATTTTCTTGCTCTTTTTCCCACTCCTCACCCACATGATTTGCTTCAATATCTATGCATTGGTCTTATTTAAGTTCTTTTTAGTTCTTATTTATTTTTTGATAATGGTATATCTATTTGGAATATGAGTAAAATAGTATAGCTATAAAAAGAAAGGGGTGGGAGATGTTGGTAATTGGAAGAATAAACAGTTCCAATTAGAGTGTATCTAGAACATCTTTTCACCAAATGTTGTGACTTTTATTCAGAGGCACATTACGTTTGTTTGGGATGACTATGTCTTATGTAATAGTTACCTTTTAATTCACACACCATCTCAGTTATGATTGTCGGATGATAGGTTATTTATTTTTTTCCCACTTATTTAGGCACTTATTTTTGTTTTTATTTTTTCCCACTTACTTAGGCACTTATTTTTTTGTCATATTTAGAACTTAAAGTTTTTCACTTGAACATATTAATAACTTGAAACAACAAGAAAAAGAACATGGATGGAAAGATAATAAATTAGAAATTTGAATAGTTTAATAAGATAAATTCTATCAATTTTTCAAGAGTACATTTTGAGAAACCAGAGATATCATATAAGATAAACACTTATTTTAAAGTAAAATATCATATAAATTGATTTAAATAGTTCAAATATTTTTCTGATATAAAAACTAACAAATAATTTGATCTGGAGTAAATCTAACTTATAACAGGAATCCATCTAATATTACCTTTTTTTTTTTTTTTTTTATAAGACGGCGCCTCACGCTGTTGTCCAGGCTGGAGTGCAGTGGTGCCATCTCAGCTCACTGCAACCTCTGCCTCCTGGGTTCAAGCAATTCTCCTGCCTCAGCCTACCAAGTAGCTGGGACTAGAGGCGCACACCACTGCACCTGGCTAATTTTTTGTATTTTAGCATAGGCGAGGTTTCACTGTGTTGCCCAGGCTGATCTCAAACTCCTGAGCTCAGGCAATCCACCCGCCTCGACCTCCCAAAGTGCTAGGATTACCTTTGTTGTATTTTTATGACAACATCATCCTCCTGGGATAGAATTTTTCATATACATCTGTATAAGGAACAAAGTCCCTGTCTTCTTTCAGGTAATACCATTCTCCCTGTGTTTCTCTGACTCTTTTTTTTTATATTACATTTTGTTAATATTTTACACAGTTAGTTATTGTTAATTAGAGTTATTTATGCCTCTTTGAGTAAAGCCTTATGACTGGTATTTACAGTGTACATATTTCTAATATATAAAAGTCCACCATTGGCCGGGCGCGGTGGCTCAAGCCTGTAATCCCAGCACTTTGGGAGGCCGAGACGGGTGGATCACGAGGTCACGGTGAAACCCCGTCTCTACTAAAAAAAAAATACAAAAAACTAGCTGGGCGAGGTGGCGGGCGCCTGTAGTGCCAGCTACTCGGGAGGCTGAGGCAGGAGAATGGCGTAAACCCGGGAGGCGGAGCTTGCAGTGAGCTGAGATCCGGCCACTGCACTCCAGCCTGGGCGACAGAGCCAGACTCCGTCTCAAAAAAAAAAAAAAAAAAAAGGCTACCATTATACCTCTGTTGCTAGTGACATTTATTTCTTTTAATAGATATAAGAATCTTTATTCACTAAACAAAATGACAATAAAATCTTCATAACTAAATCAGTATGTATATCTTCACCCACTCTGCCTTGCCATTACAATTAGAATTTTTTTGCCTTGTAGACTAAAGAGTATTAACCTAGAGAATAATTGATTCAAGGTAATATTATTTATTTGAAGAGGAAAATTGCAATAATGGTTATATGTTCACGTATTTTTTAAGATCAATAGCTATAAAATATTATGATTAAATATAAACTTTTGTTTAACTTCTTTGAAAGAGTAAAATATATATATATAAACTCAAATAATTTGGCATATTATTTTATTGCTTTTTAAAACAAAGTTCTGAAAAGTAAAAAGAACAAACAGGCCGGGTGTGGTGGCTCAAGCCTGTGGTCCCAGCACTTTGGGAGGCCGAGACGGGTGGATCACGAGGTCAGGAGATCGAGACCATCCTGGCTAACACAATGAAACCCCATCTCTACTAAAAATACAAAAACTAGCTGGGCGAGGTGGCAGGCGCCTGTAGTCCCAGCTGCTCGGGAGGCTGAGGCAGGAGAATGGCGTAAACCCGGGAGGCGGAGCTTGCAGTGAACTGAGATCCGGCCACTGCACTCCAGTCCGGGCGACAGAGCGAGACTCCGTCTCAAAAAAAAAAGAACAAACAATTGGTACTATTTACTTTTACTTTTATACATATTTTTTATTTCAAAAGAAAATGAATTAAAAATGTTCATGTTATAATGACTTTTGTTTCTCTGCTGAGCCTCATAACTATGACATTACAATAATACATGCTTGAAAAAAAGCATCCTATATTACTTTTTTCATATGGATGTTACATATATAGCATATATAACAATTTTACTTAATATTATATTGTTAATTTAGTTTAATTTTATTTAATACTCTTTGATATAATACATACATTGTAAATTATCCTCTGAATAGAATAATTTTTTTTAACAATTCTTATTGCTGAGAATCATCAAGACGCTTACATCAGATAAAGAAGTTTCCAAAGATCCATCTTCTATATATTATTATCACATATAATATTAGATGTGAGTATATACTAAGATGAGTAAAGAAAGATTCATGAAAATAATATTTGGTCACTATAGAAAATTTGGAAAATACAGACGATCATAAAAATGAAAATTACACATAATGCTATCACTCAGTGAGACAAAGTGAATACAGCACAAGTTTCTTTCATTGTGTCTTTCTCAATAGATGGATGGATAGATTGGCTATACTATATATTTATATAAATTATATATTAAATTTAAAATTTTTATTGCATAGAATGTATTCTGTATGTGCTACATAAATATTATATATAACATACATTTTTATATAAGCTGTTTTGAATACTTATATTTTCACCTAGCTTCATAGAATTGAATACTATGTTTTTAAGAAAGATTGTGTCACTTTGAGAAATTGTTTACCTTTTTGAGTTCCTATTTGCTTACAAAATTTCCTATTTGGACACATCTTTGAGACAGTCATTCTTTTTTTTATTATTATACTTTAAGTTCTGGGGTACCTGTCTCAGAACGCGCAGTTTTGTTACGTAGGTATACATGTGCCATGGTGGTTTGCTGCACCCATCAATTCGTCACCTACATTAGGTATTTCTCCTAATACTATCTCTCCCCTAGCCCTGTGCCCCCTCAACAGGTCCAAGTGTGTAATGATCCCCTCCCTGTGTCCATGTGTTCTCATTGTTCAGCTCCCACTTATGAGTGAGAACATGTGGTGTCTGGTTTTCTGTTCTTGTGTTAGTTTGCTGAGAATGATGGTTTCTAGCTTCATCCATGTCCCTGCAAAAGACATGAACTCATCCTTTTTTATGGCTGCATAGTATTCCATGGTGTATATGTGCCACATATTCTTTATCTGGTCTATCACTGATGGACATTTGGGTTGTTTCCAAGTCTTTGTTATTGTGAATAGTGCCACAATAAACATACGTGTGCATCTGTCTTTATAGTAGAATGATTTATAATCCTTTCAGTATATACCCACTAATGGGATTGCTGGGTCAAATGGTATTTCTGATTCTAGATCCTTGACGAATTGCCACACTGTCTTCCACAGTGATTGAATTAATATACACTTCCACCAACAGTGTAAAAGCGTTCCTAATTCTCCACGTTCTCTCCAGCATCTGTTGCTTCCTGACTTTTTAATGATCGCCATTCTAACTGGAGTGAGGTGGTATCTCATTGTGGTTTTGATTTACATTTCTCTAGTGACCAGTGATGATGAGCTTTTTTCATATGTTTGTTGGCCGCTAAATGTCTTATTTTGAGAAGTGTCTGTTCATTTCCTTCACCCATTTTTTGATGGGGTTGAGAGTCATTCTTTCCTTAGACAGAGAAGGGTCTTGTATCCATCTTACAGATATGACTTACTGATTTATGTTCTCTAAACATAAACCTGAGGGGTGTCTTCCCTCCAGCCTTTTCTATTATATATCTCATTGAATTTCTTAACCTATTATAATTTGAGATAGAATATGAGAATACTTTCTCCTTGAACTTTTAGTTTATAACATAGAACATACCCATATAGTCAAGCAGTAAGTGACTAATTTAGAGTTAAAAATACAGAACTTCTAAATAATGGGATTATTTTTGATACCCAACTGAATCTCTGATTAACATTTTCCCAATCAACTCCTTGTTATGACATTGTGTTAAACCACATAATTGCTTTGTTCTAAAGGTGTTTTTGATGATGCTTTGTCAGTTCTTCCTATATGGTGCAGAAGAGCTGAGGCTTAATAATAGGAAAACACTTCCAGTTCAATTAAAAAGGTGAAAGAGATAAATTGCAATTTTTAAGTACATAGCTTTTAGAAGAGGTACTGTCAGAAAAGTAAAAGCACGTTTATAATTTGGCAAAATAATGACTCCTGCATTAAATAAGCCAATATAGAGAGAAGAGTCAGCTTTCCTTTGGATGTCAGAAATTCAAAAATAAGTAGAAAAAACATCTGCACACACCTGAAATTTCCCTCTCCTTGTGATCTTTGGAAGAAATGACAAGCTCACATAAACCATTCCAGAAAGTGCTAGGCAGTTGTATTTCTCACATAACATCATGTTTAAGTAAATAATGTTAAGCAGATGCACAAAAACAATGTAATGAAAAGCTGAAGTTTAAAAAGAGGAAAACAAAATCATAAACATATTTCTCTGAACAAATATTTTGTGAGAAATATCTCATCTTTGGTATGTGATGATAGTGGTAATTTCTTTACTTGGTGTTTGTTATAATGACGTTTGATGAAAACATTCTATAGAGAGAACATCTTGAATTATAAATACATAATTTTGATTGGGTCTACTTTAAAGACTAAAGGGTGAAGAGAATTGAAACCTAGGCCATTCCACAGTAAAACCAGAAAGGAGTGTTGATACTAAGAGAGAACAGCCATAGTATAGTGGGGAGACAATAACAGAATGACCGTAGTGGATACTCTAGCAGAAATGCATTAGGTATGACATTGCCATGGAGAAAAAAAAAAATAATTCAAACTAGAAAAAAATATTAAATTACTTTACCTGTTTGGAGAAAAGTCCAGTTTGAGTTTGTTTAAGAGCCTGCAAAAAATATGGTAGGATGAATAATGCCCTAGCCCCAGCCTCAAAGGTGTTCACACCCTAACCCTTGAAATCAGTTATATCACATGGCAAAAGGGACTTTGAACATGTAATTAAGGTTATTGACATTAAAATAGAGAAATTATTCTATATTACTTAGATGGGCCCAATATGATCACCAAAGCCCTTCAGAATAGACAACTTTCCCAGGCTGGAGACAGATGTGAGATGCAATGAGAAATCAGGGGAAGCCAGAGTAATTCCAAGCTGGATTTTTCAATGTGCCATGGCTGCCTCTAAGATGTACAGGCTCATGTTCAAGAATCAAAGAGAAGCCTTTAGAAATCACTGCCATCCACTAGCTGACAGGCAGCAGGGAAATGGGGACCTCAGCCCTGCAATCACAAGGAAATGGATTCTGCCAACAACCTGAATGAACTTGGAAGTCTACGCTTCCCAGATCCTGCCAACGAAAAGCATAGTCACCAACATCTTAATCTCATCTTTAGAAAACCCATAGAAGGGAAATCAACAGACCCAGCCTGGATTGCTGATTTATAAAATTATGAAATCTTAAATTTGTGTTGTCTTAAGCTACTAAGTTTGTGGTAATTTGATGTAGCAGTTAATAAAAAACTAAAACAGAAAGTAAGTCAATATTTATTAGCAATGACTGAGAAATAAGTGGGTGTTTGTAGATATTACTGTTAACTATTTGCTTTTATATTATTACAAGCACACAAAAGTTTTCCATATTTAAAACTATTATCCTTGGCATGCGTATCTCCGAAGTTCATGTCACTTTCCATTGGCAGGAATATACAATATGTAAAAGTGAAGGGAAACAGGTGGTATATTAAATGCTTCTTTTTTTCTAACATCTAATCTAGAAATGTACAACTTTCATTACTATCGTGTAGCAAGATCCATATAAAAAGTATATAAAACTGTCATCATTTACAGATAACATGACTATGTATATACATATTTCAAAATACATATAAAACATAAGAATTAATACAAAATTTATATAAAATTGAGCAAGTTTCTAAATTATGGACCATATGAAAAAATTCACCTGTATACTTTTATATATGATCACAAATATATTTTAAATATTGTGGTATTTACAATAGACTTAAGAAATATAAAATACCTAGAAATGAACCTAACAAAAATATGTAAGACTTTTACTCAAGAAGATGACAAAACAATATTGAAAATAATTAAAATAAATCATTCTGGTTTGGAATACTCTTAATTGTAAAGATTCTATTTCTACCCAAATTGATCTATAGATTTCAGGAAATATCAATGGAAATATGAGTGTGTATATATATACTAGTTGACTCTAAAATGTATATGGAAATATAAAAGCACAAGGGTAGCCAAGATGAATCTTGAAGAAAAAATAAATTGGAGGACATATGCTATTAAATATTGTGATATAATAAGAAATATATATTTAGCATTTTCCCCCTGTTCATGGCACGTAGTTTCTAAAAGCCTTGTAGATAACAGCACAAGGAAAATCTTTTGTTGTAGTATGTGGTCTTTGACCCTAGTTTCTGACACAGAGCTCCTAAGACCTTTGAAGTTTCCTGAATGTTAGAAGCCTCTAGGCTCCTAAATCTCTTGGAATTTCCTAGGTGATAAGAGCATCTTATTATTATTACTATTATTATTATTATTATTATACTTTCAGTTCTGGGATACATGTGCAGAACGTGCAAGCTTGTTACATAAGTATACACGTACCATGGTGGTTTGTTGCACTCATGAACCCGTCATCTACATTAAGTATTTCTCCTAATGCTATCCCTCCCCCAACCTCACCCTCCCACAGACCCCAGTGTGTACTGCTGTGTGCCCCCTCCATGTCCATGTGCTCTCATTGTTCAACTTCCACTTAATGAGTGAGAACATGCAGTGCTTAGTTTTCTGTTCTTATGTTAGTTTGCTGAGAATGATGGTTTCCAGCTTCATCCATGTCCCTGCAAAGGACATGAACTCATCTTTTTTATGGCTGCATAGTATTCCATGGTGTATAAGTGCCACGTTTTCTATGACTTTTTATAACTTGATAACTTATTTCTTTTTATTGCTGATAATATTCAATTGTATGACTATGCAGTTTGTTAATCCATTTTCTTACTGAAGAACATCTTGACTGTTTCCTGTTCTTGGTGATTATGAATTAAGCTGCTATAATCATTTGTGAGCAGGTTTTTATATAGATGTAAGTTTTCAACTCAACTGGGTAAATACGTAAGAGTACAATTCCTGATCATATGGTATATTAGTTTCCTGGGGCTACTAGAAAGTATCATAAACTGAGTAAATTAAACAACAGAAATTTATTGTATCACAATTCTGGAGGCTACAAGTATGAGATCTGAGTTTTACTAGAGTTCCTTCTAATAGTAGGAAAAGTCCATTCTATGACAAATACATTACATGTCTTCACCTTAGTGTTAAGTTGTTCATTGCCCATCTTTGGCATTCCTTGGTTTGTGGAATCATCACCCTGAGCCTTCATTTCCACATGGTGTTCTCCCTGTATGCATGTATATGTTCAAATATCTCCTTATTGTAGGGATACCAGTCAAATTAGGGAACCACACGGATGGAGTGTGACCTAATTTAGCTAATTACATCTGCAGTGGGACTATCCAAATAAGGCACACTATCTTCCAAAGTGGCTATACAATTTTGCACTCCCATAAGCAATATATAATAGTGCCAGTATTTGATACTGTCAGGTTTTTTGGCTTTTAGCCATTCTAATAAGTGTACAGTAGTATCTTATTGCTATTTTTACTTGCAGTTCACTAATGATATATGGTGCTGGACATTGTTTAATATGCTTATTTACCATCTGTATTTCTTGGTGGGAAAGTTGTAAAATTTTTTTGCCATTTTTAAATTTGGTCGTTTGTTTCTTATGGTTGAGGTTTACGAGTTCTTTGTACATTTTAGATACAAGTCCTTTCTTAGTTATATGTTTTGCATTTATTTTCTCCCAATCTGTGCCATGTCTTTTTATTCTCTTAACAGTTTCTTTCACAGAGCAAAAGTTTTTAATTAATAAAGTCTAATGTCAATTTTTTCTTTCACGAATCATGATTGTGGCATTGTACGTAACACTGTTAGTTTGTGATTCATTTTTAAGACTGTGACACTTTGTTTAATCTAGAATGTGCTGTGTCTGGATATTTTGGTATTTATCTACTTTATCTTGTATATATTATCCCTAGTGTTTGGTACAAAATAGGCATGCAATAAATATGCATTAAATAAATTAATTACTGAATGGAATAGTGGATAAAGAATTGAATAAATAAGCAATGGAGAATGTGTGATTAGGCTCTAGTTTTGCTTTTGTATTTTTAAGGCCAAAAATACATTTTTTTTTTTTTTTGCAATAGCACTTTGTAAAATGCATTGGGAAGCTTGTAGATGTTTGAGTTTGCCTCCCATTTTGTAAATATAGTCATGTTTAGTTTTGATCTCCTCTAAATTATTAAATCCTTCCAGTTTACAGATATTCCAGGGAAATTTAATACATTCTTCCAGATATATAAGCTACTTAGAAATGTATTTCTCATGCATTTTGATGTTTCTTGATATATGCAGAATCCTGAAACCTCAAAATATATTAACAAATTTTACAGACGCTAGAATTTTTAACATATTCTGTTTTATAATTTTAAAATACTATAAAGTTGATGAAAATACTATTATTTTCCAATAGATAATGAGTTTTTATACTTGTATGTGTATTTTCCATCTTGGGAATACATTTCATGTAATACAAATGAAAAATATTACTGGATCCTGCTGAGTAAACAGAAAGACATCAATATGTATTATGAACTCAGTTTGTGAACTTATTAATAGCTTTCACAGTATAGCATAGAAATAAATTGTGATTGTTAGTCATTATAGTTTAACTAAAGGGCTTCCTAACTATTTGTTTCTAAAATTATTAGGACCGCTTCTTTTCTGTTTGAAGTACCAAAGATCAAATTCATGGAACATTCTTACCAGTCATTTACTATATGGTTACATTTCTTTTACTATATTTAATATAAGAAACCATGCCCTTGCTCATTTAACTTTTCTTTCTTTTCTGGTTTTCTTCTTTTTGTCAGTCTTAGGCTTATACATCAATTATCTTTGTCAATGCTGCTGACAAAGATAAAGAAATTGGAAAATTTGTAATCTAGCAAGGTTTTTGTAAAATTCTTCTGTTCATCTAATTTTATAAATTATCCTCATTTCTAGTCACAAATTTAACTTTAACAGGGGCTATAATTTCACTTTTTAATTCTAGCTTAAAATAATATACAATTTCTGTAACATTTCATGACTATAGATAAAGTTCAATTTCTCTTTGTAATTATATGTTCATTTAACACAAATTTGCAAGCATTTCCACAGGATTATGGAGAAATCAAAGATGCCAAATTTGTCATATTCACCATAATTAAGGTATTTTAGTTACATCTATTAAAATGCTTCTTGACAATAGCGTTCGTGTAATACATAGGAAACACATTATTGGATTTTTTTGTGAATGCACATACAGGAGTTCAGTAGAGGAGAAAATATACATAATATGCAATTTTAACACAAAACTACCAATGGGAATACAGTGAAGCAAATAGTTGTTTTGAACTTAAGGAGATTTTCAGGAAAGGCTGTTATTTGATCAGAGCCTTAATAAATGGGTACAATTTCAAGATATGGAAATGGAAGTGAAAGAAATGATAAAGAAAGAACATGAGGCTGGGATGGGTCTTATAGTCATTTCTGTTTATGTACATTTTAAAATAAGATTGTAAAATTATATTTAGTTATATTAATACTGATCGATTTGGTTAAACTCAGACAAAATGAGTTTAAATATTATTATGAGGATAAATATAAAACTGGAAATATCTGAACACAGAATTGCATTATAAGATGAGTGTTGCAATCAATGGAATCTGGCAATGAAAGCAAAAGTGAATTGAAAATGGAAAATGCAAACAACTATTGAGATACTAGGGAAGGAGGTCCTAAATAGTTCAGAATAGAATTATAAGTTTGGAGCAAGCTAAAGGCAATCAGAATTTTAAAAATTAAACCACACATGTACAATATTGTCGAGATCTAATCCACTGACTTTTGTGACCACGTCTTTGTACATAAGGAAGTGAAAGAGCAAAAAATAATCTAGAAATTTTGAACATACATAATGATAGTATATACAATTAAGAAGTAGGAGTTGGGATCAAGGGTTTGGTAAATAAGGGAAGTGGCTTCAAATGCTAGCACATTTCCTCGGCCAAGTTACATTTTAATTTTCTTATTTATTACTTATCTTATTACTTCTCAACAGAGCTTTGATGATTAAATGAGGAGATATCCATTAAGCACTCAGCATGGTGCCTAAAATAAGTTCAATAAAGATTATATATTATTTATTATTAATAGTAGCATTGAATAGAGATCAAGCAACATTGCTAACAAGTTTAGCTTTGAATATATTAAGTATGATATTTTACAAAAAATTCCAAGTGAATATGTAGAGTAGGAAATTTGATGTTTGCCTTTAAGCTCAAGAGAGACTTTAATCTTTAGATGTATATTTAAAAGCCATCTGCATAACATTGTAGGTAAAACCATCAAAAGTAGAAGTCAATAACATTCATTATTAAAACATGTTTCTAATCCTGCATTGATTTTTGATAAAGATTGAAAATTTTAATGGAATTATCAGAAAATCTTCAAATATTAAAATTAATAAAGAAACTTGCTAATTATATTTTAAAAATTCAATAAAATGTTAACTTTACCAGGAAGAAAAAATTAAATATTACAATTAATATAAACAACAAAATTCACACACCTATAATGAACTCATTCTTGACAAAAATGACAAGATCATACACTGGGAAAAAGACAGTCTCTTCAATAAATGGTGTTGGGAAAACTGGATATCTATATGCAGAAGAATGAAACTAGAACTCTATCTGTCACCATATATAAAAATCAAATCAAAATCGATTAAAGTCTTAAATCTAAGACCTCAACTATAAAACTACTTCAGGAAAACAATGTGGAAACTCTCCAGGACACCGACCTGGGCTACACATTTTTGAGCAATACACCGTCAACACAGACAACCAAAGCAGAAATGAACAAATGGGATTACATCAAGTTAAAAAGCTTCTGCATAACAAAGGAAACAATCAACAAAGCGTAGAGAAAACCCACAGAATAGTAGGAAATACTTACAAACTACCTGACAAGAAATTAATTAATAAAATATATAAGAAGCTCAAACATCTCACTAGGAAAAAATCTAATAATCTGATCAAAATGTGGGCAAATATTTAAATAGATATTTCTCAAAACAAGACATATGAATGACAAACAGGCCTATGAAATGGTGCTCAACATCACTGATTATCAGAGAAATGCAAATCAAAACTACAATTAGATATCATCTCTCTCAGTTAAAATGGCTTATATCCAAAAGACAGGCAATAATAAATTCTAGTGAGGATGTGGAGAAGAGGAAACCCTTGTACACTATTGATCAGAATGTAAATTAGTACAGCGACTATGGGGAAGAGTTTGGAAGTTCCTCAAAAAACTAAAAATTGAGCTACCATATGATCGAGTAATCCTACTGCTGGGTATATACCCAAAAGAAAGGAAATCAATATATTAAGGAGATATTTGCACTTCTATGTTTGTTGCAGCACTATTCACAATAGCCAAGAATTGGAAGAAACCTAAGTGTTCATCAACAGATAAATGGTTAAAGAAAATGTGATACATATACACAATGGAGTATTATTCAGCCATTAAAGAATGAGATTCTGTCATTTAAAACAACGTGGATAGAACTGGCGATCATGATTTTGTGTGAAATATACCAGGCACAGAAAGATAAACATTACATGTTCTCACTTATTTGTGGGATCTAAAAATCAAAACAAATGAACTCAGGGACGTAGCATGTAGAAGAATGGTTGCCAGAGGCTAGGGAGGATACTGGCAGGCCTCGGGGTGGGTGCGGATTGTTAATGGGTACAAAAAACAGAAAAAATGAGTAAGTTCTAGTATTTGATATCACAACAGGGTGACTATAGTCAAAATAACTTAACTGTACATTTTAAAATAACTAAAAGAGTATAATTGGATTGTTTATGACATAAAGAATAAATGTTTGAGGGGTTGGATACCCCATTCACCATGATGTAATCCCATTTGTCAGTTTTTGCTTTGGTTGTTTGTGCTGGTGGGGTATTGTTCAAAACACTGTAGCCCAGACCAATGTCATGGAGAGTTTCCCCAGTGTATTCCTGAAGTAGTTTCATACATTGAGGTCTTAGATTTAAGACTTTAATCCATTTTGATTTGATTATTGTATATGGTGAAAGATAGTATTTTAGTTTCATTCTTCTGCATATGGATATCCAGAACCATTTATTAAAGAGACTGTCTTTTCTGCAGTGTATGTTCTTGTTACTCTTGTCAAAAATGAGTTTACTGTAGGTGTGTGAATTTGTTCCTGTGGTCTGTATACTATTCCATTGTTCTATGTGTCTGATTTTATACCAGTCCCATGCTGTTTTGTTTACTATAGCTCTGTAGTATAATTTGAGGTCAAGTAATGTGATTACTCCATTTTTGTTCTTTTTGCTTAGGGCAGCTTTGTGTATTCTGGGCCTTTAGTGGTTCCATATACATTTCAGGAATTTTCTTTTTGTTTCTGTGAATAATGTCATTGGTATTTTAACAGGAATTACACTGAATCTTTAGACTCTTTAGGGTAGTATAAATATATTAACAATATTGATTGAATCCATTAACATGAAATATTTTTCTATTTGTTGATAGGATATATCACATTGATTAATTTGCATATGTTGAGCCATCCTTGCAGTCCAGGGATAGCTTCCACTTGGATCATGATGAATTAACTTTCTAATGTATTCTTAAATTCAGCTTGCTAGTCTTTTGTTGAGGATATTTGCATCAATTTTCATCATAGATATTGGCCTGCAATTTTCTTTTTTTGATGTGTCTATTTCTATTCTTGCTGATTTCACCTCTTTATCATTACATAGCGACCTTCTTTGTCTCCTCTTACAGTTTTTTTTCATGTAATCTATTTTGTCTGACAAAAACACAGATACTCCTGTGTTTTTTTGGTTTCCATTTGCATTGAATGTATTTTTCCATTCTTTTATTTCTTCTTAGATGTCATGGGCTACCATTGGCTGACCCATCTTACTGTGATGAAACCTGTTATCTCTTATTGTCTCACTTGGTAGGACACATATCAACTAGCTCCCACATTTCACATGGCCAATAGGGAAAAAAGTACTTTCATTTGCAATGTTTTAAGGCTTACACATTTACTTCGCATTTAATGAAAGATAGAGTTTCCAAAAACATACGAACGTAAGCCTGAGAAACCTAAACAGTTTATGGCTGATATATACATATATGAAACTTTAATTTTATATACATATATATGTATATATCAGGCATATATAAAGATATATATATATACACACACACACACACATGCCTTGTCTTTTTGTTGCTGCTTTTTTAAATACAAAGGGCTGGGTAATTTTTATTCTTGTACCTACCAGTATCTTCCACAGTGACAAATGCTAGTTCAATTACTCACAGTAGGTTGAATTCAGTAAATCAAAATTAGTTCATCCATGTAAGTAACAATTCTAAAGATGGTGATTTTCCCCTCATTATTAAAATGTTTCTGTCCCAGAAATGAGAAATGAGTTTCTGGTATTGTGAAATCTTTTTGTTTCAAGTGTTCTCCTCTTATAATTACAGTGATTCATTACATATTTACTTCCATTTACATTTGTCAGTAAATGGAAGACTTACTGAGTTATTGTGATATGTGAGTTAACCAAGCATTAGACATACACGATAAGTTTATTTTTAATTTACACATTTGTGGGTAACATTCTGTACATTTCTCCCTCCTAGTACTTGTAGACATAGTTATGGTATCTACTGGTTCTTATTTAATAAGATAATAACATGATAATTACTACTTTAACCACTTGGCACAATTTAGCATTTATGAGCTATTTATAGTATCATTTGGGGGAAATAACAAAAATTTAGCTAAAATGTATTTAATTTGCATTTCTCCTTGACATTAAAGGTTATAATTTTATCTGTACTACCTTAGACTATTTATAGTTTTTTCTGTTCTCACAAATGAAGTAGAACTTTTTTGATATCTTCCTTTAAAAATGCAAATCAGTTAACAAACACTAATTCAAAAGTTAAATACTGAATCCTTGCTAATCTTTCTATTCTTTGCTCTGGAATATGAAAACATTTCTCCAAATGGAATTCTGTACTATCTCCCAGCTGCTTATAAAAATTATGTCTATGCTTCTAAAAGTTCAAAACTATTCTCTTTCTGAAATGTCTTTCTTTTTAAAGGGTTACATATTTACTTTGCATTTAATGAAAAGATCGAGTTTCCAAAACAGTAAACTTGAGAAACTGTTTAGATTGAAACTAAAATTTACTTAAAATTTACTTGTTTATTTATTCTCCAGACTAACAGGAAATGTTCTGTTAGGCAGAATTAAAAAAAAAAAAAACCAAAGCATGTTTATCTACAAAAGACAAGAAAGTGTTTTAAGGAGAATGTTGTCACCTGTGTCTAGTACTACTGAGAAATCAAGTAGAAGCTCAATCTTTAATGGCCGTGATTTGGCAAAATGGAAGAGTTGTTAGTGACCTTGAAAAGAGCAGTTTCAGAAGAACAGAACATAATCAGAGTGAGTGAGAAGAAATCAGTGAATCATTGAATACAGACAGTCCCTTGGGTCAGTGGAGCAAGTGGTCAAGGGAGTTTGCTTTTGTTTTTGTTTGTTTATTTGCTTGCTTGTTTTAATAAAAGACAAGCCAAAATCAGCTCTAGTTTTGGATCATATGTGCCATCCTTGTCTGTATCATACTGTGAAAAGAACACAAGGACCTCAAAGGAATTGATTTCAACTGGACTCTGCTATTAAATCTGTCATCTTTATTATGATATATTAATTATGTATTATGATTATATATTATATATTATAATTATGTATTATGATTATTAATTATGTGTATAATTAATTATATCTTAATTATGATACATTCCTTTAATCTCATGTAAAATGACAGGGTTAAATGTCTATATTAAACATTTAATGAGCCTCCACATTGACATCATTTGTGATTTTTGAAATTAGATGTGCCAACTCACAACTCTGTCAGTTACTTTATTTTACTAAATCTCGAGAGGTTTTGAGACATTTGCCGAAGTGAGGCAGGAGATAACAGAATGGAAGGCTTGAGAAAAAAACATTTTATATAAGACTGATGTAAACAGGATTCCTCAAGTGAACTTTTGGGTTAAAGGATGTAAACACTAGGGCTACTGAATACAGATGGCAAATTATTCACTCAAAATAATGAACGCTTTGCTTGGCAACATGCACTGAATGAATCTCTTTAAATCATATAATAGTTAATACAGATTATAATTATTAAAATACGTATTAATAGCAATGATATGTTTTTTCTCTATGAACTTATGTATGTTTGATTACTAGTGTAGCTGATATTTTTCTGCACGTGAACCATCTATTGTCTTCCACATAAAAATTAAAGATTCATATTATTTTTCCATTCCTTTAAGGTTTTAACATTTTTGTTACTTATTTAATGAGGCCTTAATATGCAAAGGCTATTTGCTGAGCTCTCCTCTAAAATTGCTTTGAGATAATTAGCTATTAAGAATGGGCTGTTGCTTTTAATGAATAGGTACTCACTAAGATGGTGTACAGGCACCATACAATGTTTCTTCTACAAAACAGAGAAATTTCTTTCAGATCTCAAAAATAAGAAAAATTGTGCAGCCTCTGAATGGTTGATATATTTTTATCCACTGGATATGAATACTGAAGCTGATTGATTACTCTTATTTCTTTAAGAAGCTACCCCGTCTCTACTAAAAATACAAAAAAACTAGCCGGGCGAGGTGGCGGGCGCCTGTAGTCCCAGCTACTCCGGAGGCTGAGGCAGGAGAATGGCGTGAACCCGGGAGGCGGAGCTTGCAGTGAGCTGAGATCCGGCCACTGCACTCCAGCCCGGGCGACAGAGCAAGACTCCGTCTCAAAAAAAAAAGCTATTAACTTACGGATTATCATTAGTTATTGCATAGAATATGATGGTATTTTTCTTCTAATTCTATTTTTAGGATTAGCATGCTTTCCATTAACTTCAACCTTTCAATTTGTTAGTCATTATCTGTTGTAATAATGTGCATATTTCTATAAGTCATCTCCAATCTCGTTTTGAAGCAATGAAGGGTAAAAACAAAAACTGTAATAAACTAAACAAACTATTTAATAACTTTATTCAATAGTTACTGCTGAAATTTTTTCTCATATTAATTTTTTAAAAATCTTATAATGAGTTATATTTTAAGTATCAGTTTTACTCTATGATATTTTCCATTCTTTTTTAAACTTAGAAAGTTCAATAAATTAAATGAGCCCTGATCATTTAACATGCATAGATAAAAAGATGAGGGAATACAAAATGGGCCTGAGGTTTTTCCATTATGTACTGCCTTTCTACTTGCAGTAACTTAAAGTATGCATAGATGATAAGACTCTTGGACTGTACTCCATATGAATGCACTGTGTTTTTGAAATTGTGGTATTTGGCAGTTAATGAAAACATGGTTATAAGTAATGAAAAACCCACCCAATATCAGCCTAAACAAATAGACTTTTTCTCCACCTAAATTAACTGAGTATTCGACGTATTTGTGAATTTTTTTGGCCTTTCCCTCATAGCTGCAAGATGGTTGTTGTTACATCTCCAAATATAAAATCTGCATTTCAGAAAGGAATAAGTAGAGTGACAGAGTAGTACCAGCAGACTTCTGCTCAAATCTCAATGGACAGAACTCTTTTACATTGTCACCTTGAGCTAAGAGACAAGTGCTGTCTTCTTTACAGAACTCTTTTACATGGTTACCTTGAGTTAAGAGACAAGTGCCGTCTTCTTTAGTCACATAGTGGAGTTGAGTAAGACAAAGCAGGGATGCTAATGAGAGTCAAATGATTATTCTTTAGTATTTGTATGTGAAGCCACTTTCTAAATCTAAGTTAATTATCCCTTCTGAATCAGATTATAAACTCATTTAGGATTGGTTCTATTCCTTTTTGTTTTTCTCTGTAAGAATATCTAGCAAAGTGCATAGAATTAATATTTTTAAATTATCTATTTAAATTTTCAGGATAAAAATAACTACATTATTGGTTTTTGTTAAGTCTACACTCTAATAGGGAGGCATAACCTAATTTTATAAAATCTCTTCATGGCAGCAGTGTTTGCTACCTGCATTATAACCACAAAATTATTTCCCTCAATAGATGAGAATGGGGTCATATCTAGGTCCCAAACCAAGCTTATTGTTTTAGAGCTATGTGGAAAATTAGATTACTAGTTGCTTTAGTTTCCATTGCTTAGTAACAAATTACTCCAATTTACCAGCTTAAAATAACACCAATTTATTATCTCAGTTTCTATGGGCCAGGACTCTGGATATGAAGAGCTAGGTCCTCTGCTCTGGGTCTCGCTGTGCTGGAATCAAGGTGTCAGGCAGGGCTATAATCCCCATCTTGTTATAGTACCCTGGACCTCTAGTTTTTTGGCTGTCACGTAGATATTAGCACTAAGCCAAAGAAATGTTTTTCAGGCCAGGCTTAATAGGCATACGGCTGGAGCAATGCAAGAGAACATTACAGGAAAGGGATCCCAGTGCTAGCTCCCGGGAAGTCTAGGCTCTTGTCCTTTTAAGGAAGCTGAGGCGGGGGAAAAGAGCCGCACGTGCACGTTTACGTGAGTTCTTCTCTGTGCCTGTGTGGTGAGGCATCAACGCCCTAATGTGCTACCCGTGCACAGAAAAATGGCGGATAAAGCCCCGCCATAGGTGGGCTCAGTATTACAGTAAGATTATAATGAGAAGAAAGTCATTCCTGGAGTTCTTGTCGCTCCCCAGCTAGATCTGGTAAGATTTTTAATCAGGAAAGCCAGAGTCCCGATTCAGCAACCTGAAAGACATTACTCAAGGAGATGAATGGTTAGGTTCTTCCTTTTCTAGTTAGGAATTGAGCTTGGTCTGCTAAGTTGGGAAGGCAGCTTTCTGGTACGTGACTTAGGTCAGCTTAAGAGAGGCAAGAAGGTAGGGCAGAGAATATGCCCGGACATGTGAGACCTGTTGGGATTCTGATCATCATATCTCTTGTCTGCCGGGACTGACTCTCATCCCTACAGTGTTACTGGTTGTTGGTAGAATTCCGTTACTTTTTGGCTGAATTCCATTCCTTGTAGTTGTAGCGCTAAAGTTCCATTGTTGTTGCTGGCTGTTGAGCAGAAACCAAACATCCATCCTTGCCACATGGTCTGCTCTTGAAGAAGAAATTCACTTCTTCCAGGACAGAAGTAGCACACCTCTCCTACTTTGAATTACTCTCACTTTTGGCATCCCTCCACTGCTTCTAGTCTCCTTTTAAATGGCTAATTTGATTACCTCAGCTCCACTCAGGATAATCTCCTTTTTAGTAAATTATAGTCAACTGATTAGAGGTCTTAATTACCTCTGCAAAATCCCCTCTCCCTTGCCAGATAACTTAATCATGGAGTGTGTCCTACCTGTGGTAGCCTATTCAGAGACCTGATTCACACTGAAAGGCAGTGAGTTATACAGGACATGAACACTAGTGGCTGGCACCATAATTGTGGATGCCCTCTTAGAATTCTGCCTACTATACTAATAAACTTTAATCCTGTTTTTAAGAACTGATTATGAAGCACAGAGTTAGTAAAACTTTAAAAATGTAACAATTATATCTGAGAATCTAGAGAAGTTTCTCGCTAATTTAAGGATTTAATTGGACATGAAATGTTTTAATTTAAGTGTGATGAGATCAATTTTATTAAAATCAGACAAACTCCAGTGTCAATATCTTTAACCACTATACAACACTTTTTCCATACCATGTGAAAACAGCATGATCCCTCTTACATAAAAATTGTTCAGTAAATATTACCTAAAATTATTCTGTTTACTGATGGATTAAAATATGTTTTCTATTTGTCACCATTGCATGTTTTTGAATGTTGGATGACTAGCGTTTTGTTAATGCAGTGATTAAGTACAGCCATACTGTGTGGCTGAAAATGAGCTTTGCAGAGAACTGCAAAATTGTTTGACTTCTTGTACTTTAAAGAGTGTCAAGAGAAATCGAGCTGATTACAAATTGACTAGGATTGAAAAAAATTTATGCTAAAAATGATTTTTTTCAGAGAAATCTTATGAATCATTCCTTAGTGTTTTTTTTTAGGACATTCTGCTGTTTTAGCAATCACATTTATTCTCAGGAATCTCCTCAGCTCTTGTGAACTTTCATTATATGACACTAATTTCATCAGTTGAAATGAGATGTAGGCAAAAAAAGGGATGTCATGTGGTAGAAAATGTCTATATTGTGTTTTTATGGAACCTATGATCTTTACAATCATCTATGCAGAAAGAAAAGGAAAGAGCTTATTATTTGTGATGAAAAAAGTTGTAATCTTACTGTTCATCCTGACTCTTCCCCAACTATCCCTGACAAATTAGACAAATCTGACCTTTTAAGAACATTCAAGAAAAAATGACCTCTAAACCCCATTATATACTAATGTCTAGGTAGTACTGTGTGCAGTATATTTAAGATAGTTCTTAAAATTTAATTAAATATATGGACTGTATGAATGTTAAAACTTTTGTTTTAAATTTTCATGTTAATTTTTAGTTACACTGGATTTTTATCTTCTTTTTAGATGCAGAACTGTGATAACATTATATTTTCATTCTTTAATTTGGTGAGCTTTGAGTAAAAGAACTGTATTTTTCACCATACACACACACACACACACATACATATATATATATATATATAATATAATAACTGAAGCCATGGCATAGGGTTAGAAAAAAATGGAAGTTCATCCAATTTAATTTTTTATCAGTAAATTTTTACCTCACTACTCCATTTATATATTCATTAATAGACCTATTGAAGGGAAAGCCAAGTAGCTCAGATTGAGGGTAGAATAAATAGGGTATCCTACACTTATAAGCAGTATCTAGTTTTTGGATGCCATAAATCCTTGGCTTTTATTTTAATTAATTTATGGGATCCAATTAAAATTTTCATAGGAATCGATATCAGCTATTCATAAGTGCATAATCCTTTTGGATTCTACAACTAAAATTTATAACTGTACCTTTTATATTTAGCTTTATTCTTGTTTTAAAATGCCATGATTATATAATTCCAAATTGAAAAAAAAAAAGTTGGTTTGCATATTTACTTCCAGGACTTTCAATAGTAAAAATACCTCTTACTTCTCTCATTGTTATGAAAGAACAAATTTTCTTGTTATCAATGGTATTTTATTTAGAAATACGGTATTTAGAATAAGTGAAATTTGTGATTTCTATTTTCTCTTTTTATTATTTTGAATTATGGAACAATTGGGATGCAAGTGGGGAATACGGAGATAGGAATATTTTTAAGCTTTACAAATTAAAACTTTCAAAGTTGCTTTCTTTGACTTCCCATTGGTATACTTCTTTTTTCAATTATGATTTCTTCTGACATTTTAATGTTCTTTGCCAAACCCTTTGGAAACCCATGGTGATGTTTATCAGATGACTTGAGTTAGAAATCTTTTATTATATTCCAGCTTCAGGCTCTAACTCCTTGAACGACCTTGAGAAATTAATATTCCTCCTACTATCTGTAATGGTAAAAAAAGAAAAAAAAGAAAGAAAGAACTCAGAGGGAGGTTCTGAAGCTTCATTATAATTATGATTCATAATAAAGTCCACTGAGCTATCTCAAGAAAAGGCATTGTACTAAGACAAAATAATATTACAAAACTCTCTGGAGTCTTCATGTGTATGTTATTATTTACAGACTTCAACAGAATTATATTTCAGTGTGCCTGTAGGGTCTCTGATGTTTTTCTTTCAACCAAAACTTTTTCTTTTCATAATAAATGTTTGCTAAGCCATGGATTCCTTGAGGAAATGGAATGACTCAAAATTGTTAACTGATGCTCATGAATTTTAAACTACCTTCCCTTTATGATCAAAATGGGAAGAGTTTAAGTTTAAAGTATTAAGATATCTAGTACATACTTACAGTAAGTCTGCATAAATTATCTCATTCAAATCACCATACTTTTAAATTTTGATGAGGCATTATAGAGACTTGCCCAGGGTCACTTAGCTATGCTTTTCCATATTTCTACATGTGCAGTTTTGTTTAAAGGGTATAGTCTAATGTCTAGCATCTGAGTACTAGTTATTATGGATCATCTCTGTCTAAATCCTTGTTCTGCCACCCATACTGTGTGACTTTGGGAAACATAAAATAGTCTGTACCTTAATGTTCTCATTTATAAAATGGAGATAATAGAATGTATTATTAAATCAGTTAAATGAGATAATACATATGAAGCTCTTAGTGTTTGGTGCATATTAAGTACTGAATAAATGTTAGCCATTCCTACAGGGCTGGTCATGGCTCTATTCTCATATGTAAATAGTCTTTGTTGATTAAAATTAGAGTTGGCATCAATTGGGTAAGGGTATTTTCATTTCTAATTTTATTTATGTTTTATAAAGTGGGTTTTTTCCTGTTATAAAATTGGTCTATCCTGTGTTTAAACTTCCTCTTTAGGGTCCTTAGTATTAAATAGTCTCAACTCTCATATATATGGATATGAGTTACATTATTCAAAGTGAAACTTTCATCTAGACATTTATTAATAATGGGTATAATAATTAACATTTATTAAGCATGTGTTATGTGCAAGGGATATTTCCAAGTACTTTTGGTTAGCTATTTATTCATTTAATTATCAGGACAACAATAATGTTGGGTATTACTACCGTTATCTCTATTTAGAAATTAAAAAAAAAAAAAAAAACTAAGGCTATCAGAAATTGGTTGAGGCCACTTAGGTCTTATGGGACAGAGTTAGAGTTTGATCTCACATTATCTGACAATTAAACCCATATATATATTTTACTGTCTATATTTTACTCTCTTATATCTCCACTGAATGCCCCTCTGTCACTTAAAAATACACATATTAGATATCAAACTCACATTTTTTTCCTACCCAATCCGATCTGATCCTAACAGATATATTTCAAATATTCCTGTGATCACCCCTACTTGGAATTCATGGTGGTTGTCTATAACCTACTTCCCCTCTTACTTGGCACCATTTGCTTCTGCTCTGGCTTTAGAATTTCTGGCTTTAAAATGTTTCCATAAGTTATCCCACCAATCTCCTTTCCTGTGTGATCCTCACTGGCACTACTCTGGAGTAGGTCTTCCTGAATATCTGTTTGGATTACTGCTTTTCCTTCATTGATATTCTCCCCTAACTTTATTTTCTTATAATTATACTCCAAGCTGCCATTTACTAGCTGTGTTACCTTGGAAAATTAATTTATTTTCCTGTGACTCAATCTTAAAATGAGGATAAGGTTGATAATGAGATCTGAATACGTTCCTATGCATGGGATTTACTGTGAGGTTTCCATGAATGCAGGACTTTTGGTCTGCTTTGTTCAGTAATGAATCCTAAGTGCCTAAAATAATGTTTGATAAAACAAAAAAACTAAATATTTACTGAATGAATACAATGTTTAGTAAATATTAGTTCATTAATAGCATTATTCTTATAAACTGCTGCTGTGGCTGGAGTGAAGTGGTGCAATCTTCGCTCACTGCAAGCTCCGTCTCCCGGGTTCACACCATTCTCCTGCTTTAGCCTCCTGAGTAGCTGGGACTACAGGTGCCTGCCATGATGCCCGGCTAATTTTTTTGTATTTTTAGTAGAGATGGGGTTTCACTGTGTTAGCCAGGATGGTCTTGATCTCCTGACCTCATGATCCACCCGCCTCAGCCTCCCAAAGTGCTGGGATTACAGGCGTGAGCCACTACGCCCAGCCGATATATGTTATTTTTTAAATGTCAAAACTGGAAGAGAAATGACATAAATAAGATGATGGAATAGAAGATTTCCCTGGTATCACTCTCCTCTTCCTACAAAAATACAAGTAGAAACTATTTAAAGACAAGACTACCACTGCTGAGTTTATTAGAACTTGGGGAAGACATGGAGAAACCCCTGGGGCTCACAGAATTGACAGAAACCCTGATTGGTAAGAGAAGTGGCCAATTCAGACAGTGCTGCCCTGCCCCCCACCAGCATAACACTACTCACAGAAAATTTTCCTAGATCCACAGTTTGTAAGGTGAAAGGAGGGGATGCAGGTGAACATTCAACCTACACACTTGACTGGGAATCTTCATGGTAAGCCCACTCTGGTCCCATTCCATGGCAACCACTGAGAGTTCCAGTTTGCCTAAACCACATGGGATACATTCAGGACAAAGAGCAAGGCACTAATCATAGCAACTGGCACGTGGACCTAGGCAACTACTCTAAGCTCCAGTCAGCTGGGATGTCAGAATGTGGAGACTGGCTGGCACCATAGTGCTGTAAGGGACACAGTCTGTCAGAAGGCTTGAAATCCTGGCTGGATTATCTAGAAGAACAGGTGCTTACATGGATTCTTCCCCTTGCCCAGAAAAAAATAAAACTCAGGGTTAGGTTCTGGTGCCTGCTTAAGTCTTATCAAGACTGGGAAACAATAGCAGGACAATGAGTTAGTCCCAGTGTAGTGTTTCTGGTATAGTGCACATTATAAGTTCTTCCCAGAATGGAAGCAACCAGCCCGTGTTTAACTTCTAATACTAAGTAGTAAAGGTCAAACACTGTCAAAGAATACCTCCAAAAACCAAAAAAGATAAATATCTCCTCAAATGTGCAGATATCAACAGAAATACACAAGGACTGTGAAAACTCAGGGAAATATGACAGCACCAAAATAAACCAGCAAAGGCTCAGCAATTGACTTAGAAGAATTGAAGATCTGTAAAGTATTGAACAGAGAATTCAGAATGATCTAAGAGAAGTTCAAGGAGTTACAAGAATATATGGATAGAAAACTCAATGAAATTTGAAAATCAACCCGGGAACAATTTTAAATAAGAGAAACAAATAGAAATACTAGATATAAAGAATATGACAGCTGCAACAAAAAACTCATTAGAAAGCTTTAATAGCAGATTTTTATCAAACAGAGTAAAGAATGTGAGCCCAAAGACAGAACAAGTGAAATTACCCAAGCAGAGGAGAAAAAATAATTAAATAAGAGTAAAGAAGGCCTATGATAATTATGGGACACTAAAAAACAAACTGACCACTGCATAATAGAAATTCCCAAAGGAGGTTAAAGAGAAAGGGGTCTAGAAAGCAGATTTAAGAAAATAGTGGGTTAAAAATTTTCCAATTCTGGGAAAAGATGACATCATCCAGGTACAGGAAGCTTAGAGAATACCAGTCAACAAATTCAACTCAAAGAGAAAATACCCAAAGCACATAATAATTAAATTAGCAAAATTTATAGACAAAGAAAGAATACTCAAAGCAGCGAGAGAAAAGAAATGACACATTTAACAGAACCCCAGTATGGCTTTCAGTGAACTCATCAGCAGACACCCAGCAGGCCAGGAGAGTACACTTTAAGTTACTGCAAAGAATATAAGTTAGTACAACTACATGAAAAGTAGCATTGAGTTTCCTCAAAAAACTAAAAATAGATCTGAAATATACTTCAGCTATCCCCTGGCTGGGTATGTATCCAAAATAAAGAATTTCAGTATTTTGAAGAGATATCTGCACTCCTATGTTTATTGCAGCACTATTCACGATAGTTAGACTATGGAATGAAAAACAGTGTCCATTAATACATGACTGGATAAATGAAATAGATTATATGTTCACATTGAAGTATTAGTTTGCCATAGAAAAGAATGAGATCTTGTCATTTGCAGCAACATAGATGAAACTGCAGGATATTATGTTAGGTAAAATATGCCAGGCACAGAAAGACAAAAATTGCATGTTCTCACTTATAGGTGGAAGCTAAAAATAAAAAAAGTTGATCTCATACAGGAAGAGAGTAGAATGATGATTATCATAGGCTTGGAAGTTTAGGAGCAAGAGGGATAAAGAGAAGTTGGTTAATAGGTACTGAAATGAATTTCAATAGAAAAAATAATTTATATTTTTCAATAGGGTGACTGCAGTTAACAATAATTTATTGTATATTCAATAACTAGAGGAGAATATTTGAAATATTCCTGATCCAAATAAATTAAATATTTTAGAAGTGATGGATATTCTAATTACCCTGTTTTGATCATTACACACAATGTGTATGTATCAAAATATCACATGTACCCCATAAATATGTACAGTTATTATGCATCAATAAAAATGTCAAAACTGGAAGGAAATAGAAAAATGCATGAAGATAGATACTTACTTGGGATATTGAGCAGGAGTTGAAGGAAACATAGGGAAGAGGAGGATTAAAATGAAAGAAATCACTGTGGTTGATGTCCCTAGTCTCATATCCTATCCACAATTGCACACTTCTCCTAAGAAAAAGAAAAATAACCATTATTTGAGTACTTATTACGTATCACACATTGTGTTAAATGTTTCCTATCCTTTTTCTCATTTAGTTTCCATTTATATAAGACAATATTGAAAACAATCCTATGTAATATCTATGTCATTTGTATTGTATTTTTTAGGAAACAGAAGATATGAGAGGTTAAGTAATTTGACTTGTCACACAACTTGTATAGGGCCTTAAATACACATAAATCTTCTTATGCTAAACATTGTTGATTAACTAGTAAGCAATAATAAGAGGGAAAATAGAATGGTTCTATTCTAGACAGTGCCAGGTAATTAATCTACCTGATTGAGCTGGATATTGTCCATAGAGTAAGAATAAAGCTAAGGAGTTGAAAAGAGAATATCTGGAAGGTATTCCATTAGAAGAGTGATAAAAGTGTGTAACCTAGTTAGTTGTATGTACTCTTTGCTTTAAAAATCTTTGTATTTTCCCATATTTTTATAGTAGGTATAAGACACCTATAAAGGTGTCTAATGACTGTTAATTCCTTCACTTGTGAACAATCTGACTCCCATTCAAAACGACCATGTATGGTCACAGCAACAACAAAACCCTAAATATTGATGCTTATTTAATACCTTGTTTACATATAAATCTTTATATATGATTTATAAGTGTTAAACTATGCAGTTGTTAATGTGGACATTGAATTATAATAAAAATAGTTATAATTGCCACATGAAAAACAATAGTAAAACTCAGAAATATTTTTATTATTTATGAAACTTTGTATGTGTTCAATTATTGCTGATATTAAAGGCAAAGAAAACTAAATATTGCCATCTTTCAGCTAGCATTTGGAAGAAGAAATAAAGTCCATTCCTTAAAAAGGAGAATCATCATTCTCTATATAGTCTTCATGAGTATTAAGCTTCTGAGGACAAAATTATACTTCTTTCCTTAATATATCTATAATAACTTTTACACTACTTGAAGAAATGATTTTGTGGGCATATTATTTCATAACATCACCAATGTTATATATTTTTTAACTGAGGAAACATAACTTTAGGGAAAAAAGGTAAATGTTTGTCACTATAAACTAAATATTTATCTGAAGTGTAATTAGTACTATGTCCTTCATTGTTATTTGAGAATAAGAAATACAGCTATGGAAAGTACATCTATTTTATATAGATACAAGGACTTAATGAACATTTAAAAAATATTGAGGTTTTCTCTATTAAAATGCTTATAAAATGGATATTGTTTGTAGAACATTTCAATATTTTGCTAGAAAATATAAAAATAGGAAATAAAATTATAAGTATTTTGGCTGAGAATATTATTTACAATGCAAAATATTTCCATTAATTTGAATATAAAGGTAATATCACAAATCTTTTTCAAACATTATGCAGTAGTCAGCAATGAACACAACCTTTTTAAATGCTAAAACAAAATGTGTAGTATAGTGCAATTTCTGTTGGTCTAAATATGTATGAATAAATAAACTTAACCAAGGAGGTGAAAAACTTGTACATGGAAAACTATGAAATATTCATGAAAGAGATAAGGAGAGACAAGTAAATAAAATATCCATTGTTATGAATTGGAATGTTTATTGTTAACATATTTATATAACCCCAAATGATCTACAGATTAAATTGTATCCATATCAATATCCCAATAGCTTTTTTACAGAAATAGAAAAAAAATCCTGAAATTCATATGTAACCACAAAAGACCCAGAATAGTCAAAGCATATTGAGACAGAAAGACCAAGCTGGAGATATTGCACTTCCTGATCTCAAAATACATTACAAAGCTACAGTAATTAAAACATTGTGGTATAGGCATAAAGACAGGCATACAGACCAATAGAAGAGAATAGAGAACCCAGAAATAATGTTGCACGTAGGTGGTCAACTTATTGTCAAGAAAAGTGCCAAGAATACACATTGAGGAAAGTAATTTCTTTAAAATTGGTGTTGAGAAAACTTGATATCCACATGCAGAAGAATGAAATTGAAACCTCTTACACTACACACAATTATCAATTCAAAATTCTATTAAAGTCTTAACTAAGATTTGAAACTGTAAAGCTGTAAATATCCTAGAAGGAAACACAGGAGATGTTCTTTTTTTATTTTTTAAACAGAGTTTCTCCCTTGTCGCCCAAGCTAGAGTGCAGTGGCAGCGATCTCAGCTCACTGCAACCTCTGGCTCCTGGGTTCAAGTGATTCTCCTGCCTCAGTCTCCTGAGTAGCTAGGATTACAGGCATGTGCCACCACACCCAGCTAATTTTGTATTTTTAGTAGAGATGGGGTTTTGCCATGTTGGCCATGCTGGTCTCAAACTCCTGACCCCAGGTGGTCCACCTGCCTCAGCCTCCCAGAGTGTTGGGATCACAGGCATGAGCCACTACGCCTAGCCGAGAAGGTTTTCTTGACATTGGTTTTGGCAATGATTATTTGGGTATGACCCTACAAGGATGGGAAAAACAGCAAATTAGGCAAATTTGATTGTTTCAAACTGAAAACCTTCTGCACAGCAAAGGAAACAATCAACAGAATGAAAAGACAACTTACAGAATTCACGAAGTATTTTCAAACTATATATCTGATAAGGGATATATTTCAAAATTATATAATTCTGACAACACAATAACATAGAAACAATCTGATTTTAAAAAGGAGCAAAGGATTTGAATAGACATTTCCCCAAAGAAGATGTAAAAGTGGCTAACTGGTATTAAAAAGATACTCAGCATCATTATTTATCAGGAAAATGCAAATCAAAAATCAAACCTACAATGTGTTATCACCTGACACCTGTTAGGATAGGTATTAACAAAAAATACAAGTGTTGACAAGGATGTGGTGAAATTTGAACCCTTGTACACTGTTGGTGGGAATGCAAAATAGTGCAGGCACTATAGAAAACAGTGTGGAGGTTTATCAAAAAAATTAATTGCTGAGACCAGCTCAGTTGGAGAGACCCTAACCCAGTGGCGCTAGAGGAATTAAAGACACACACACAGAAATATAGAGGTGTGAAGTGAGAAATCAGGGGTTTCATAGCCTTCAGAGCTGAGAGCCCCAAACAGAGATTTACCCATGTATTTATTAACAGCAAACCAGTCATTAGTGTTGTTCCTATGGATATTAGATTAACTAAAAGTATCCCTTATGGGAAACAAAGGGATGGGCCAAAATAAAGGAATGGGTTGGGCTAGTTATCTGCAGCAGGAGCACGTCCTTAAGGCACAGATTGCTCATGCTATTATTTGTGGTTTAAGAACGCCTGTATGTGGTTTTCCACCCTGGGCGGGCCAGGTGTTCTTTGCCCTCATTCTGGCAAACCCACAACCTTCCACTGTGGGCATTACGGCCATCATGAACATGTCACATTGCTGCAGAGATTTTGTTTATGGCCAGTTTGGGGTCAGTTTTTGGCCAGATTTTGGGGGGGCATGTTCCCAACATGTCCCCTTTCTTTGATTTGCAAATCAATAAAAGCAAAGATAGCTGTGTCATGATGAGCTACTTCTTACAGGAGTCAGGATCCACATCTGCAGACTATACAAAGACAAACAACACAGATTAAAAGCACAGTCATCATTGAAATTATAAAGCTTCCAAGTGTTTTTATCCATTTTAATGGGTTACTAGCTGCTAATCTGTCTGCAGCTCCTTTAAGCACTCTAGTTCTTGGCATTAAGGTCTGGTGTGCCTGGGATGCTTTAAATATTTGTTCTCAAATTTTGATCTTATTAAGAGTCATTAATAGTTTCTACAAATCCTTATGTTTAGCTCCTACAATGAACCATATCATTTGAGGTGCCACTATACCGCGATAGTTCCAGATAATAGGAACTCTTGCCGTACTTCTTATTGTATCTACCATCTGACCATTTTGTTCAGATCAGCTGAACATAGTGTGGCTGTGGCTTGCAGACTGAGAGGTGCAATTTAAGCTAAACATCCCCTTAGGGGTTCAGCTGATAATGATTCCACAGAAATCATTGTGCAGCACCTCTGCCTGTTCTGCAAGGCAATCTTCCTAAACAAGTGTGTTCACTTTTTCTGGCCAGGTTTAATTTTGTTTACAAATAGGTTTTTGAGGGCAGTATGCCTCAATTATAGGAGCAGATTTATTATGGTAAATACTGAGATCAGAAAGCACGTGTAACTGTGTCATAGAGTGATTACATCCAGGCGTTATTGCCAGCCAAGATTGATAAATATGCCCAATAAATATAATTGTTCCCTGTGTCACCCTTTGTTGAAGGAATACTCATGGCAATGGTGATCATTGCTATCATAGCTACCATTAAATTACTCATCATGACTGGCTGTCCTGCTTTTTCCTCAGGTTTTCTTCCACCATCTGTGACAGCTTCTTGATCTGTCCCCAGGTGAGTGGCTGTGCTCGATGGGTGTTGCTCGTGACAGTTGGGTGTTGCTCGTGACAGTTGGGGTCCTCCTTAGCATCAGTCTCAACATGATTGCAAGCTGGCGGGGTTTCCTCAGGATCCTGCCGGAATCTCTTCCTTGGCATCTGGCTCATGATAAGGTTTCAGGCATCTTGATGGTATCCAAATCAGCTGTTGATTTTGGCCTGGAGAAAAAACAAGCATAACCTCTAACCCAAGTTATTATTTTACCTATTTTCCAACTTTTTGTTATCGTATCTCTCCACCAAAGCAGTTGTTCTGCTTCTGTCTTTGCAGCTGGTTTTTGCAGGTGCTGTTTAGCTGCTGATAATATCTGGCCGTCCCATAATCCCTGTTTTCTCCCCCTTTTTTGTTTTTGTCATCAGTTGTTCATCTGTATGAAATCGTAAATGAGCATTTTCAATTAACTGTGTAGAATGAACCTTGTATGAAGAATCAGAAATCACATTAATAGGCATATCAAAAGCAGCCAATACCTCAATTACAGCTACAAGTTCCGCTTTTTGAGCTAAAGTATAGGGCATCGGGAAAACTTTATTTTTTGAGCCAGAATAAGAAGCTTTACCATTTCTAGACCCATCTGTGAAACAATGAAAACGCTTAGCAGGCTGCAGGTTGTTTACCACAGGAATTGTAAATGCAAAACATTCATGGTCTTGCTCAGCTAAGGGATAGTAAAGAAACAGTTTTTTAAATCTATAACTATTAATGGGCAATTTTAAGTTCTCTAAAGCTTCCAGTTTCTCTTTACTCAGTGGCCGTTGTTCTATCCAAATTGGCTTATCTGTTAACCATTTTAAAGGTATAGATTCTGGAGGCTTAACAATGGTCGCCATCAAAAATGATATCCTAATCTTTGGTGGGAACTTTGTTTTTCCACTTGAAGCAGTTGTTTCAAACCTTGCAAATTTTTTTCTAGTCCCATACCAGGGACATACCCCATTTCATGCATTGTATGTTGACTTTGTGGGCTATATAATTGTTCTGGAATTAGAACTTGTGCTCCCCATTGTTGTAATAAATCTCTCCCCCATAAATTTATAGGTACAGAAGTTATAATTGGTTGAATAGTCACAGGTTGTCCATCGGACCCTTCACAATGGAAAGTGTAACTACTTTGATATACTTCAGGGGCTTTACCAACTCCAACTATGTTAAATTGAGCAGGTTGAATTGGCCATGCAGATGGCCAGTGCTGTAGAGAAATGACTGTAATGTCCGCTCCTGTATCTACCAAACCTTTAAATTTCTTTCCCTGAATAGTTATTTCACAGGTAGGAAGTTTATCAGTAATTTGATTTACCCAATAAGCTGCTTTGCCTTGTTTATTTGTGCTTCCAAATCCTCCTGTTCATTTAATTTCACTTTTTCCCATTCCCATATATGGCACAATCAGGAGCTGTGCTATGCACTCTTCTGGCTCTGCTTTCCAGGGAACAGAAGTAGATACAACAATTTGAACTTCCCTGTAGTAATAGGAATCAATGAGTCCTGTATGTATTTGTACCCCTTTTACACTTAAACTAGACCTTCCTAAAAGTAATCCTATTTTTCCCCATTGGCAAGGGTCCACAGACTCCTGTTGGGACCTTTTGTGGGAGTTCCCCAGGCAGAAGGCTCACAGCTTTTGTGCAGCATAAATCTATTGTGGAACTACTGGCTGTGGTGGGGGACAGACATTGTACAGGGGTGAGGGAATGGCCTGAGCCAGAAATGCCCCAGTTTGGAATGAGGCCCGGGATGGGCCCCTCATGGTATTTCCCAAAATCGGGTTCCCATCTCTATCAAACTTAGAGTGACACTGATTAGCCCAGTGTTTTCCTTTTTCACATTTTGGACATATTTCGGGCTCAGCAGTTTTCCTTTCCCCCTATCTGGTGGCCTAAGTCACTGATTTTTTCTAGATTCTTTTTTAGTATGACCATGCTTCCCACAGTTAAAAACAAGCAGGAAATGGAGTATTTCCTTTATCCACTTTCAGTCCTGCCATTGCCTGTGCCAACAAAGTTTAGCTTTATGCCGATTACCTTTGATACCATCACCAGCCTTGATATAATCAAGTAAATGTCCTTTCCCTCTGATAGGTCACAGAGCAGCCTGGCAATCGGGATTAGCATTGTCGCAAGCTAATAACTGCAGCACTATATCCTGAGCACCTGAATCGGATTATACTCCTGTAACCAAGCTATAAAATCCATGTATGGTTCTTTTGTTCCCTGTTTTATAGCACTAAAGGAAGGGTATTGTTCTCCACATGAAGTGATTTTTTTTTCCCAAGCTCTAATGTACTATCCTCTAAGCTGTTCTATGGCATCATCCTGTGTGACCACTTGTGCATCTAAACCAGCCCAGCCACCAACCCCCAAAAGTTGGTCTGCAGTTATATTAATTTGAAGTTGGGCCTGGGCGTTGTGAGCAGCCTGAATGGAAGCTTCATCTGCCCATGATGTTTTAAATTGTAAGAACTGAACAGGAGTTAGACAAGCTCGAGTAAGAGTGTCCCAGTCAGTAGGAATCATCCGACTGGAAACAGCAACATTCTTTAACAGTCCCATTACAAAAAGAGAACCTGGTCCCTACTGATTTATAGCTTGTTTAAATTCTTTGAGTCATTTAAAAGGAAAAGGCTCAAATGTAGCTATAATATTTCCCTGTTGATCTGGGGGATGTATTCTAATGGGGAACTGCCAAGCCTCCAAATCACCTTCTCATCTAGCTTGCTGAATTCCTGCCTGACTAGAACTAAGAGGGGTTGCTTGAGGGGCTGCTCTAACAATCACTGGGGCAACTACTTTTTGCCCAGTGTCCTCTAGAAAAGAAAGATGTGAAGAGTCTTCTTCAAAATAATAAGGAGGGGGTGCAGAAGGGTAGGGATGCACCTCTCCCTCCTTTGCTGCCTTAGCTTTAGCTGGCAAATAAACCTGCTCTACCTCTTATGTTACTCTGTTATATTCTCCTTCCTCCTCATCATCAGTGTGAAAAAGTTCCCAGGCAGAACAAACCAGAGCCCACACTTGTCCCATTGTTACTCTGATGCTTCTGAGCTCCCCTTCTTACTCACCATGGGGATTGCTTTAAGAGTACTCGGGTGTCCTCCAGCTTAGTTCCCCGGTATGAAACCGTCACTCCAGTGACCCTTCAACCGGGATTCAAGCCCCCATGTATGGGTGCTGCTTGCCAAGACCAGCTTGGTCGGGGAGACCCTAACCCAGCAGCACTAGAGGAATTAAAGACACACACGCAGAAATATAGAGGTGTGAATTGGGAAATCAGGGGTCTCACAGCCTTCAGAGCTGAAAGTTCCGAACAGAGATTTACCCATGTATTTATTAACAGCAAGCCAGTCATTAGCATTGTTTCTATAGATATTAGATTAACTAAAAGTATCCCTTATGGGAAACAAAGGGATGGGCCAAAATAAAGGGATGGGTTGGGCTAGTTATCTGCAGCAGGAGCATGTCCTTAAGGCACAGATCGCTCATGCTATTGTTTGTGGTTTAAGAATGCCTTTAAGCGGTTTTCCACCCTGGGCGGGCCAGGTGTTCCTTGCCCTCATTCCGGTAAACCCACAACCTTCCAGTGTGGGTGTTATGGCCATCATGAACACATCACAGTGCTGCAGAGATTTTGTTTATGGCCAGTTTTGGGGCCAATTTATGGCCAGATTTGGGGGGGACCTGTTCCCAACAATTAATAAGTAGAATTACCATATGATCCACCAATCTGAATCCAGCAATTGAAGTCAGGCTCTTAAAGAGATACCTGCACCCCCATTTCCATGGCAGCATTACTCACAATAGCCAAGACATTGAATAGCGCCCATCAATGGATAAAGAAAATATGTTGTATACATAAAATAGAATATTATCCAGCATTAAAATAGAAATCTTGCCATTTGCAACAACATTGCTGAACCGGGAGTACATTATACTGAATAAAATAATTCAGTCACAGAAGGACAAATACTGCATGATTCCACATAGATGAGGAATCTATACTAATAAAACTCATAGAAACAACAAATATAGTAGTGGTTGCCAGAGGCTGGCATGGAGGAAATAGGGAGTTGTTCAATGGATATAAAGTTTGAATAATGCTAGATGAATGAGTTCTAGAGATCTGTTATAAAACATAGTGTCTATAGTTAAGACAGTGTTGTGCACATCAAAATTTGTAAAGAGGAGGCATAGGCGCAGTGGCTGAGGCAGGAGAATCATTTGAACCCAGGAGGCGGAGGTTGCAGTGAGCCAAGGTGGTGCCACTGCACTCCAGTCTGGGCGACAGAGAGAGACTCTGTCTCAGAATAAATATAAATAAATAAATAAATAAATAAATAAATAAATAAATAAATCTGTAAACAGGAAAAATATCATTTTAAGTGTTCTTAAGAAAAAATATAAACAAAGAAAAAATGAAAACAAAAGAACACAAGGAAACTTTTGGAGGTTTTGGATACATCTATCACCCTGATTATAGTGATGGTATCAGGGGTGTTTACATATGTCCAAATTCATCAAATTGTGTATATTAAATATGTACAGTTCTGTGTATATCAAGTAAACCTCAATAAAGCTGTATAAGAAAAGAAATGGATGGCAATATTTTCCACTAGTATCTTTTACTATTTTTGAAAGATTTTTGAAGTTTTAATTGTGAAAGAATTTCAAATTTACAGATTTGCTGAAATAATACAAATAATTTCTATATGCTTTTCATGTAAATGCATTAATTTACCAGTTGCTAATATTTTGAAAGTGAATACACACACTGTGTATTATTAAAATTATATTTTTCTGAACAGCATGCACGTAGGTTGCAGGCATCAAGCCTCCTTACATGTAAGTAGTTTTGAATGCCTTTTTCAAGAATAAAGATGTTTTCTTCTAAACCACAGTACAAACTTAAGAAAGAAATATAACATATAAACTTAACTTTTGCCAGTCATCCTAATACATGTATTTTATAGAAATATTATTTCTCTGATCTGTGGTGCAATGTAGGATAACACATTGCATTTAATTGTCATCTACTGCCTAGCCAGACGTGGCACAGGGAGACATTACTTAAATTCTTGAATTTTAACTTGCAGTTATATACTGCTAGGGATGTTTTCTAACTTCTCTGTACTTAAAGTTGCAAAGGTATTGTTAGAATTAAATGAGAAACTATATGAAAATTACATTTCACAGTGCCAAGCACATAGTTGTTGCTCAAAAAATTGTAACTTAAGAAAAAGAGGTACATAGCATATGTTTAAAAAACAGATACAAAGTACAGTCTTTAGCCTAAATTTAGTGAAAGACAAACCATTTGCTTTTATTCTTTCCAAAAATGCATCTCAATTGACCAAGAGTAAAAAGGTCAAAGTCACTTTGGAAAGAAAACACCTTGTATAAAGACACCCTATTTTATTTAATGGTATAGTGCTTTACAACACATGATTTAATTATACACCTCACAATGGAAGGCAATAAATCTGTACAGCCAGCAAGAAAAGAGTCAAGGTTTCAAGACAGATATTAGGCTATGAGAGAGAATTCAGTATTGAAATACAGAAAAAGGATTAGTCTTGGATAAGAAGAAATTGCTTGAGAATGTTCCTGTGGGCAAAACATTACCTCATGTTTATGTTTAACTCAACAATTACCTCAGAAAAGTGATGTGCAAAATAGCACTTTTATTGATGAGAAACAGATCCCCAGAGAATACTTTGCCCTAAAGTCTTTCTCCTTTTGCCTTACTTCCTCCCATCCAAAGTCAGACCAACCACAGGCATACCAATCGCCCGTCTTTCCAAAAGCTTATGATAGCTTGTCCAAGTCATCCAATAATTCCCTTCTTTGGAAACAGTTATTGTACTTGAATGTGGTTATGCCCCTTAACTGTAGCTGATCTCACACTACTGTTTTATTATTTCATGTATTAGGTCTTTTCTCTCCAACGAAATTGTTAGTTTTTGTATAAATTTTCTAGCTGTTATATTTCTTTTGTGTAAGTCCACAATGCTTACTACAGTGATGAATACTTAAAGGTGCTAAAAGAATACACATCCAATTGGTATTTTTAATTTATATCTGAGTTTTAACTTTTTAAATTTATTTATTTATTTATTTATTTATTTATTTATTTATTTATTTATTTATTTATTTATAGACGGAGTCTCGCTCTGTGCCCTGGCTGGAGTGCAGTGGCACGATCTCTGCTCACTGCAAGCTCCGCCTCCCGGGTTCACGCCATTTTCCTGCCTCAGCCTCCCGAGTAGCTGGGACCACAGGCACCCGCCACCACACCAAGCTAATTTTTCGTACTTTTTTTTTTTTAGTAGAGATGGGATTTCACCGTGTTAGCCAGGATGATCTCGATCTCCTGACCTCATGATCCGCCTGCCTCGGCCTCCCAAAGTGTTGGGATTACAGGCATGAGTCACCACACCTGGCCCTGAGTTTTAACTTTTATTATCCATGTTTCACTGGAGTGTAAAGCCACCTCTTTTGGTCTCTATTTGCATGACACTACTGAATTAAACTGCAAATATATCTGACTGCTTTAGACTTTTAATGACTTGCTACTTCAAATTATTTTGGGATAGAGCTTTATCTATTCCTTTTAGTACAGGCAGTAGAAAAGGAAGCAGGGAGCTAGAGAGAGTTATCTTTGCTGGCCTTAAGGTTCTCACTTTCCATCTGGAGAAAATGCTTCACCAGGTGTTTTCCCTCCATTCTTCTTACTGCACAATAAAATTTTCCTCATTTATAGCACTATCTTCTGGCTATCTTGTGTCTGCTCCAAACATTATTATCATCTCCTTCTCACACTGAAACTCAAGTTGCGGTACCTCTCATTTATGGTCTTCCTTTCTTACATCCACCTGCATTTCATTCTCAAATACTTTAAATACTTTCTTTCAAACCTCTCCCTCATTCTTTTATTTTTAGACTACCGTAACTAGACCATTTTTTTACTTCATTGGGTTTTGAATGTGCAGATGTATTCATACTTTTAAAATTCCCTGTTTCTAAATTTATCATAAGGATATCCTATGGCTTAACACTCAGCAAAATATGTAATTAATAAAATCAATAAAAAAATCACAGAAAGGGTGGGAATATTTGTAAACATATTTAACAGGAGGCTTACTTCCAGAATATTAAAAACAAAAACAAAAACAAAAAAACTCTATGTCTTAGTCTGTTTGGGCTGCTATAACACAAATACCATGAACTAGGAAACTTATAAAAACACATTTGTTTCCCACAGGTCTTGATGTTGGGAAGTAAAAGATCAGAGTGCTGGCAGATTTTGGTGTCTGGTAAGGGGGCAGCTTTCTAGTGTGTAGATGACACCTTCTGCCCATGTCCTCACATGGTGAAAAAGGTAAGGGGTCTCCCTTGGACCTCTTTTATAAGGGCACTAATTTCATTCATGAGGGTTCTACCCTCATGACCTAAAAAGTCCCACTGCCTAATACTATCACCTTGGTGGATAAGATTTAAACATATAAATTTGGGAGAGATACAAACATTCAGCTAAGGGCACCCTGCAAGTCAATAAAAATATTATAAACAATCCTTTAAAAGACACAATATTTGAACAAACCCTATTAAAAGAAAATTTTTCTTGTTTCACATATTTATTTTTAATTATCAAATAAAGTATATATTTATCATGTACATGTTTTTAAATATACATATATTGTGGAATGGCTAAGTTGGGCTAATTAACATATGCAGACATTTTTTGTGATGAGAACACTTAAAACTACTTTCTTAGCAATTTTTAAGGATACAATACATTGCTGTTAACTATAAGTCACCATGTTTTATAATAGATCTCTTGAACTTATTCTTCCTATCTAACTGAAATTTTGTATCCAATATCTCTCCCACACCTTCACCACAATACACCCAGTATATAGTAACCACTTAATATGGTTTGGCTCTGTGTCCCTACCCAAATCTCATGTCAAATTGTAATTCCCAGTGTTGGAGGAGGGGCCTGGTGGGAGGTGACTGAATCATGGGGGTGGACTTCCCCCTTGCTGTTCTTATAACAGAGTTCTCATGAGATCTAGTTGTTTGGAAGTATGTAGCACCACCCGCTTCTCTCTCTCTCTCTCTTTCCTGCCAGCCAGGTTAAGATGTGCTTGTTTCCCCTTTGTCCTCTGCAATGATTTTAAGTTTCTTGAGGCCTTCCCAGAAGCAGAAGCCTGTACAGTCATCAGAAGTGTGAATTGATTAAACCTCTTTTTTTAAAATAAATTACTCAGTCCCACATGTCTTTATAGCAGTGTGAGAAGGGCCTAATACACATTTAATTGACTATAAATGCATAAATTTATTTCTGAGCTCTCTATTCTGTTTCATTGGTTTATATGTCTATTTCCTTTTTTTTTCTTTTGCCAGTACCATGCTGTTTTGATTGCTATGGTTTTGTGGTATATATTGAAGTCTTGGAGTGTGACACCTCTAATTTTCTTCTTTTTGCTTAAGACTGCTTTGCTTACCCTAGGTTTTTCATGATTCCATATTCATTTTGAGATTTTTTTCTATTTTTGTGAAAGATGTTAGTATAATTTTGATAAAGATTATGTTGGATCTGTAGATTGCTTTGGGTGGTATAACATTTTAACAATATGAATTCTATTCCATGAACACAGAATATCTTTTCATTTATTTGTGTCTTCAATTTATTTTATCAGCATTTTTTAGTTTTAGTATAGGTATTTGTCCTTTGTTAAATTTATTCTGAAATATTTTATTTTATTTTTTGTAGACATTGTGAATGTTTTTTCTTTTTTGAACAACTTGTTGTTGTAGAAACACTATTGATTTTGTGTGTTGATTTTATATCCTGCAAGATAACTGAATTTGTTTATTACTTCTAATAGTTTTTAAGTAGGGTATTTAGAGTTTTCTATATAAAAAACACAGACAGTTTAACTTCTTTTTTCCAAGCTTGAATGACTTTCATTTCTTTGCTTCACCTAATTGATCTGGCTAAGACTTTTAGTACTATGTTCAATAGAAGGGATCTTAGAGAAAAGATTTTAACTTTTCTTCATTGAGTATGATGTTAGTTGTGGACCTGTTATATATGTCCTTTATTGTGTTGCAGTTCATTACTTTTATACATAATTTGAAATAAACATTGTAATAATACATATTATATAGTATGTATACACACACACACACACACACAGTCATACCCTGCATAAACACATTTTAACACATTAAACACATTTCAACAATGGACTGCATACAGGAAGGTGATCCCAAAAGATGATAATGGAGTTAGAAAATCATAATGTTATGACATTGTAGCTGTGATAACGTCATAGTACAAAACATTACTCACCTGTCTGTGGTGATGCTGGTGTAAACAAACCTACTCCATTGCCAGTCATTGAAAATGTAAATAAATAAATCAATGGATAAAAGCTTATAGAATAAAAATATAAAGAAAAAATATTTTATACTGCTGTACATGTGTTTGGGTTTTAAACTGTTATTACAAAGGAGTCAAATAGTTGAGAAAAATTTTAAAAGTTTATAAAGTAAAAAAGTTACAGTAAGCTAAGGTTAATATTTTATAGCCAAAAACATTTGTGTAAATTTAGTATTGCCTAAGTGCATTTATAAAGTCTATGTGGTGTACAGTGATGTCCCACGCCTTTACATTCACTTACCTCTCTTATTCATTGACTCAGACAGAGCAATGTCTAGTCTTGCAAGCTCCATTCATGGTAAATGCCCTATAAAAGTATACCATTTTTAATATTTTATGTCCTATTTTTATTGTACCTTTTCTATGTTTGGATATGCTTAGATACACCTATTCCTACAATTGCCTACAGTATTTAGTACAGTAATATGCTATATAGGTTTGTAGCCTACAAACAATATGATATACCACACATCTTCGGCTTGTGGTAGCCTAGTCCTTCTAGGTTTGTGTGAGTACCCTCTATGACATTCATAAAATGGTGAAATCACCTAATGATGCATTTTGCAGATTGAATCCCTGTCATTAAATGACTCGTGGCTGTGTCTGTGTGTGTGTATATATATATATATATATATATACACACACACACACACATACACACACACACACACACACACAGTCATGAGTCTGCTAAAGTAGGAACTATCTTCATGTATACATCAGCATTTATGTTGCAATTTGTCACTCCAAGAAAGGCTAATGGTAAAAAACAAATAAATAAATGTATAATTGACCTTTAATTCAATAAGATTTGCATCTTTTCTTGAACCAGTGACCATGTGGCGGTTACTAAATGTCCTATGTAAATTAGATAGTTTGAAGAATATACTTGAAATTTAACTGTCTCGAATGCTAACTGTGAAAAACTAATACACATTACAGCACATTTGTACAAACATAAATATTTTTAGTTACATTAATTTTTAATGTATGTAATTAGATACCATATTGTATAAACAAAATGCTTCATAAAATAAAACCAAGACAAAATAATTGACTAAAGTTTTTAAGAATTTTAAGACTAGCTAGTACAAGCTCCTTATACTCCTCCAAGTACTATTATCTGCATTTATCTTCACATCCTTTCCTGCATTCTTAGATAATGGTGTTACCCAAAATTTCTATGTTCGACCTGATTCCTCCAAAATCTGCTGAGTCTTAGCAAACCAATTTTTATCATTCTACTTTATCTTTAATATTTCCACCATCCTGATTTACTTCTTCTAGACTGAAATATGTTCAACTTTCTCCTATTAAAAATAAACATAAAGAACTCTTTATCAGCTTTCTCCCTGCTTTTGAATGTGCTTTATATTCCTTCCCTTTAAAAGCACAATCTCAAAATATAAGTGTCGTGTAATTATGTTGATTTTAGCATCTTTCATTCCTTCTTAAACTAGCATGGTAATGCTTCTGGCCTCACCAAAAAGACTCCAACAAAGTTACTGATGACCACTTAACTGCGAAATCTGTGTATGTCTTTTAAGGTCTCATCTTATTTGGCTTTCTTGAAACATTTGACACCATCAACCATGTCCTTCATTAAATTAGCTTCCTAAGTTGCCAAACCATGGAAGCAGCTCACCTGGACATACAATAATATCTTTTTTTCACTGTATTGAAAAATTCATCATCTTTCCCTCTAGCCTAACCCACTTTCCTCATTTCCTATCTCAGGTTTTGCAAATATCAGTCAATCACTCAAGCTAAAAACTTGGGTGGCATGATAGACCTCTCACTTCCCCAAGAATCCTATCCCCATCTCCCTTGATAATTAAATCTTGCAAATTCTATTTCCTGGATATCTGTAATTTCCATCTTCTTCTCTTCGTCTCAGAGCTTTATGTTTTGTTCTTTCATCTGTATCATTTCATTAGAACCCTACTCTAATCCAATGTTCCTTCTGCATTGCTGCCAGAAAGAGCTGGTTGTATTATTTCTCTGCTCATATGCTTCAATGTTTTGTGATTCTCTGCAGCAGAAGGTGAAACATCTTTGTGTACATGAGGAAAAACCATTTTTCTCTATAGTCTCAGTCAACATTCACGCCACCACTTCACTTCTGGTCACCAAATACGTGGGTTTTTTTCCCACACCAAGCAATTCTCCAGTTCTCAGTGGATACCAACTGGGTGTTCAGCAATTTAACTCAATCCTAATAATATCCTAGAGACAGTGTCAGATCCTACAGGTTAATAGCTCAGTCTCAAAAGATGATCTCTAGTTCAGATGCCAATCGCAAGTCTAAGTTGCAACCTGTACTTCTGATCAACTGGCTATAAATCAAACTGGCTTCTTGGGTTTGATTCTTTGCTAGAATGGCTCACAGAAATCAGGTAAAAGCATTTACTGGCTTATTATAAGAAACAATATAAAGGGTACAGATCAATAACCAGATAAAGATGTACATAGGGCAAGGTATGTGGAAATGGGCAGGGAGCTTCCCTGTCCTTAGCTGGTCTACTACCGTCCCAGCACCTCCAAGTGTTCGGTAACCTGGAAGCTCTCCAAACGTTACCCTTTTGGGTTTCTAAGAAGCTTCCTTATGTAGGCATGATTGATAAAATCATTGACTGCTGGTAACCTAGTCAACCTTCAGACCCCTCCAGAGAAGGTCCAGGATTAGGGTTGTAAGTTCTTACCCTCGGCTGGGCATGGTGGCTCACTCCTGTAATCCCAGCACTTTGGGAGGCTGAGGCCGGTGGATCACCTGAGGTCAAGAGTTCAAGACTAGCCTGGCCAACATAGCAAAACCCCATTTCTACTACAAATACAAAAATTAGCCAGGCGTGGTGGTGGGCATCCGTAATCCCAACTACTTGGGAGGCTGAGGCAGGAGAATCACTTGAACCTAGGAAGCGGAGGTTGCTGTGGATTGAGATCACACCATTGCACTCCAGCCTAAGGAGCAGAGTGAAACTCTGTCTCAAAAAAAATAAATAAGCAAAAATGAAAGTTCTCACCCTCTAATCATGAGGTTGGTTTCCCTGGCAACCTGCTCTTATCTGAAAGCTATCCAATAGCTCAGCGCCATTGGGTATCTCATTAGGATACAAAAATATACTTTTTACATTTGGCCATTTCAAGAATTTTAGACACTGTGTGCCAGGAAATGGGGTGAGAGGCAGACTAAATATATATTTCTTATTATGTCACAAATGCAAACATAAAGAACAGTATAACCAAGAAGAAATTCTTATTTCAAATATATTCTATTTCATATTATTTGAGAATATATTCTAAATTCAGAAGAAATTGAAAATAGTAAACTACTTAAAAAGGAAGCCCATATTAAAGTAGGTAATATAATTCAGAGAAAACTTCATGTAAGGAGCACACACACAAATATAACAAATATTACTGGCTATATGCCAATAAATGTAATAGGAAAAGATACAAAAAAAAAAGCTTGAAAACACCAACATAACAATGGTGTTATAGAAGTGAATGAGCAAATATTGCTGAATAACAAGGGATGAGCACAGTTAACCCTATTATATTATGAAATTGACTACAAAAAGTAAATGTAGACTGTTTGTCATCAGCATAAAATAAACTCTAGACCACATGCTTACTCTCTTTGTAGAGTGAGATAGATGGCATCAATTTGGCCCTACCTCATGTTTGAGTCAGTGTCACAGTGTACAGATCAAATGTAGCAGCTCCACATTTTCAACATATCATGAGAAAATTTGACCTGTCACTTGGACAAATCTTGGTTAACCATAGATAACTTAAAATATTAAGGGACAAGTCAGGAGAATTTTCTTTTGCCAACATCTGACAGTGTGATATAAAATGGCTAAAGTCAGTGTAATTTTGATGATCTCAAAAATATGATTTGAGATTAACCTTGAAGATATTATTATATTTGTTTTATACTGCTAAATTTATAAAATAAATATTTTTAAAAACATAGATTCAGATTACGTTATGAAGGATAAAATATAGTTAAAATTTGGAAAAAAGTCTACATTGGGATAATCCTTTTTAAAACAAATATACTTTTGTTACATTTTGCTACATATAAATTAAGCTGGTAGCCAATAAGGTATTTCTAGTAAATATCAGGACTTCCCTAATGAAGAGATTAAATCGACTCTTTGTGGTTATTGTGTTTTATTTTATTCCTAAACTAAAATAACCATGTCATTAGCATAATACAATTACAATTAAATTTTTTTATCTTGTTTTTCTGTCTGTACTGTTCACTCCACAATCTGATATGCAATGGTGACTTCCAAAGAAACCAATTTTTTTGAAGAAAAAAGTAAACTCTAGTCTATCTGTATTCTAATTATTCCCAATAATGAATCAAGTTTGTGATTAATGAATATGTGTATAATACAGCGGAAAGAGGAATCATTGGGTTAGAGGGTCACATAATGACGTCATATGGTTTTAATTTTCAGTGATCTTTCGCTAAGTAGTTATTAGTCATATGAACTAATATGATGAACCAAAGATCAAGATATCTATTGATTGGTATAAAATACTTTTCTAAGATATGACTCATTGCTTTACCTCAAGGATCTAAAAGGACATTCAAATTAGGCATTTATTTACAAAGTCTAATGCTTGCAGTGATGAATTTCATGACAAGTGTAAGACAGATCATAATGTTATCTTTGAGATAGAAAAATGTTTTATAGCCTAGGGCAATGGGAAGATATTGTCTCATTTGGGAATAATGGCTATAAGCAGAGTTAATTCCTTTTATATTAAGCTGTGAATGACTTATCTAATAATAATACAACAGCATTTCTGTTAAGTGCTAACTGATGTTTGTTGTAGCAGTTAAAAGAAAATGAATTTTTAAGTTTCATGAATTCTCCTGTGATTTTTTTTGCAAACTTAAATAAATCATATTCCTGTAGTTATGTAAATGGTGTTAACTTCCTTCTGTTCTTTCTAAAGCTAAGGTTACTAAAAATATGTAGTGCCAGACCACAGAGAATTAAATCTGATAGCATATGCTGGTGGAGCTAGGAATTATTAAAACAGACACTGAACCTGGTGTGTTGAGAGAAAAAAGTAGCTTAATTATTTAGTTATGCTGTTTCAACACTCACAGTTGACTTTTCAGGATTAATGCCTTAAAGAGGCCATGCCAAAAAGTATCTTTTTTGCCTATTGTGGTTTAAGTGGTATCCTGCTTGAAAACAGAAATATGGATGAGATAACCCAAATAAATCAATTAAACTGGCTGGTGCTCTGTCCTTGTTTTCACCAGTGATTCCCAAACTTGGCTGCATGTCAGAATCACCTGAGGAACTTGAACTACTACTGAAGCCTGGGTTCCATGCCCAGACATTTTGACGTTATTAGTCTGGAGGGGCTCAGCTTCCCGATTCTAATATGCAGCCAGGATTGAGAACCACTGACCTAGTCAGACAACATATTAGAAAAGAACATGGATTTGAGGGAGTCAAAATTAGACCTACTTAGAACTTCAGCCATACGTACAATTTAGGATGTTCAACTACTTAGAACTTCAGCCATACGTACAATTTAGGATGTTCAATTATTTAGGAACCTCTGCAACAGGGCTGTTGAGACAGCAAAATAATGTTATTCATGTAAAAACTGTTGGCTTAAATTGGCACTTAATTGGCATTAATAAATATTATTTTCCTATTCTCTCCTTCTGCATTACCTCTCCGCACCCTGTCCCTGTAAGAGGTAGAAGACTAAATATAATAGCCACTGTTCACTGCCTGTGTGATGTTTTTACTTTATTTAAATTCTAGTTCTGGTGTGAAGAACATTCCTGGGTAATTAGGAAGATAAAGAATTTAATGAACATAGTCTTCTACCTCCCTCACTCTGATTCCTGATTTGTTGCTTCCTGATCATCCTTTAAGGTCTCCATTTGAATGTTTTGTCCTCAGGGAATCCTTTCCTAGCTGCTCTCACCACCTCAACCTAGGCTGGAGTCTCCTCCATCTCATTTCCAGGATGTTTGTCATGAATTTGTGGAGTCTTCTGTTGTGTCCTTTAGGGTACATAGTACCTACTTAATAATTTTAACCAGACGAATAAATGAAGGAATTTAAAATAAAATAATATTTTAACTAGTACAAGGCAGTATTTAGCTGAGTTTCAAATAGATGGTTGTAATATTAACATAACTTTAAGAGTGTCCAAAGTGGTTGCACATGAGTAATTTTAATTCTTTTATTTATTATTTTATTTTCCTTTATTTTCTCAAAAAGCATTTTTTGATTGCCCACTGTTTTCTGACAGACACTGTTCCAGATATTGGAGATGCAGAAATGAACAAGATCCTGGATACTGGAGATGTCAACAGTGTATTGGTTCTCTTTGAGCTCACATTCTAGTCAAGGTAAGTAGGAAAAAAAAAAAAAGTAGTACATGAATGAACAACATAGTATTATTTCAGTAGTAATAAATGCTCCAAAATAGAGAATGTAAGAGAATGACTGTGGTGACTGTGTTAACGGATATTGCATGAGGAAGGATTCTTTGAGAAAGTAACATCAGAACTGGTATCTGAAAGACAGAAGTCAACCAGCCACATGATGATCTGAGGATGTAAATTTAAATTTACAGGGCAAACAAAATAAAATACAAATTCCTCAAGGTGGATCTGAGTTGTCATATTCTATGAACAGTAAGCAGCTCATCTAACAACATAGGAAACAAGAAGAGAAAGATGGAAAATGAGATTAGAGGATAGTCAGGATACAGTTCATGTAGACATTTATATCCATGGTGTCTCATTTTTTATTCTAAATATGTTGGGAAATCTTTGGAGTCTAAATGGCTCTAGAGGTTGGGGAGTTTATATTTAAACCTAGGAGATTTGTATCTATTTAAATAATAGGTCTGACATGTGGAGAATGGATTTGTGGAGTTGGGGGCGTAGGAGTGAGGAATGGGGAATATATGAGCACCAGAATGGAAGTAAGGAGACTTGTTGCAGTTGTCCATGCAAGAAATGGTGGCGAACAATCATAAGCAGCAGCAGTAAAGGTGGAGACATGGATGGAAGGAATGTATTTTGGAGTCAGAGCAGGCAAGACTTCCGGATAAATTGGGTATCAATGTTGTTATTGGAGGGGGATAGCTGAACATGTAACAGGCCAACTCTACCCTTTATGATGAGGGCTTGGTGGTTGGGTGGTTCCTGTAGATGTGGGTCCTTCTACTGATGACTTCCAAATCACAAGACACAGGCAACTATTTCTAATCAATGCTCCTGAATACAGCCTTGGCTGTGGTTGTCAGGAGAACTTTTACTGAGGATTAAGAATCTCAACAGTTCTTTAAACGATGATTAGGGTTTGGAAGGTTATGTGTAAAAGCATGGAGATAGAGCAGAAAACAATCTGAAAAAGTTTGAGAGGTCGTGAGTAGATAAGTTTGCGTGGCTCTACGGTTATTGTAGGAGAAAGGCGAAAGATATATATGGAATGAAAACCTGAGTTCATTTTATTGAGAACACAGAAAGTCATATCAGAATCCATAAATTATGGGTTTATAGAACTAAGAAAGTTTTTCTGAGAAAACTTCATATGAAGTCACACAAGGGTGATTGATTTAGCAGTGTTCACATAATGGCTTGGAGGTGAGGAAAGCCTAAAAGCAAGGAGACTGTGTAAAAATCATTTAAGCAAGATTATTCATCCATTAGTCTGTTCAGTTATTAAGTTAAAAAACATTCATTGAGTAATTGCTGTATGCCAAAAACCCATGGTCACCAGGACTCTATTTTTACCTAAAAGCTATAGCTAGACACCCCCAAAGAGAGGGAAAAATACAAATCTCCTAAATCAAAAAAGATAACGTCTGGAAAAGAAACTTGCCTGTACTATTCTAATTTGATAACACTGTGATTTATAGTACTAGGGTGTGTTTATGTATATGAGATTATTTCCAAGGGATAGATTTTTAAATATCTTTAATACTGCTTTGTAAATTGTATATTTTATATACTTCCAAATGAGTGGTTTTGCAAGTCACTTGACTGATGATAATTTAAAAGTCAGACCATATAATTTAAAACAAACTATAATTTTATAATATTAGTATACTGCATTATATATGCTTAAAATATAGATGTTTATTTCATTAGACAAAATAGTTGTTGTAAAAATAAAAAAATGCAATTTACCATTGGATGATTGCACTAAACTAAGTCCTTTTAACTTACATAAGGGAAAAATTATTAAATTAATAATAATTTTTTCCATATTTTAGGATATTTGGTGTGAATTTTTGTGATATGGGACTTCTAACAGTAATGTATGAAACCTCAGCCAACTGTATTTGACACTATAATACTTGACAAAAGGAGGTTATAAAAAATAATTTTATAAATGTTAAGAATATATTCTGGGGATTTGAAAACAAGGTGAAAATTTCTGACTCTCTGGCATGAACAGAAGAGTGACTAAAACTGAGTAAAGAAAAATTTGCAAAATCCTAAAAGAAAGTACACCAGAAAAGGAGAGTGAAAGCAACCATTAGCCATATCACTGTTGGCATAATAACCAGCACATAGAAAACTGGCTACATCTTACATTTCTTCCCCCAAATGTTTCAATTCTGTGGTTAGGGAGTTCTTTTTCTGAGCACATGCCTAATTTTAGATAAATGTAAATGTAAAAAAACAAAAGATACTTGAAAATTATTTAAAACTCATATTTTCAGAAATTTTAAGAAGTTTTACCTATATGTAAATATAATTCCACTCCAGAATAGAATGTCATCACATATTATAAGAATTAAAATTTCAAATATTCTTGATAAAACTACATGTAAAATTTGCCAGTCAACTCATAATGTTGATTAAGAATTTTTTGCTATGAATTTTGCAAATAGTCTCTGTGGTTATTTTTATACCTTTGCTTTACATCCATTATAGTCAACCAATAGTTATATTGTTCTTTCTGGGAAAGTAGAACATAACTCTGGGTTTTAATTACCCTCAAGAGATAGGTAAATTTTTTTTTTTTTTTTTTTTGAGATGGAGTCTCCCTCTGTCGCCCAGGCTGGAGTGCAGTGGCCGGATCTCAGCTCACTGCAAGCTCCGCCTCCCGGGTTTACGCCATTATCCTGCCTCGGCCTCCTGAGTGGCTGGGACTGCAGACGCCCGCCACCTCGCCCGGCTAGTTCTTTGTATTTTTTAGTGGAGACGGGGTTTCACCGTGTTAGCCAGAAATGGTCTCCATCTCCTGACCTCGTGATCCTCCCGTCTAGGCCTCCCAAAGTGCTGGGATTACAGGCTTGAGCCACCGCCCCTGGCCTGAGATAAGTAAATTTTTTAAAGACAAAAACCATCTGATAAATTCTTTATATAGACCTGAACAAAATCTCAGCTACAAGATATGCTTGAGAGTTTACTCTCAAAGAGTATTTTCTTTACACTGCATTTTTGAAACCTACATTCTGTTTGCAAAGTAATACCTGTATTAGGAAATATGCTGATAATATCACATTTTCTTCTAGAGAACTTTAGGAACTTTCTAGAAAACATATGCTTATAGTTCTTTACTGTAAATAATTTAAGACTACTTCAAGTAAATTACTGAATTAAAATTCAGATGATTGTATTAAAACAAGTATGATTGCATTGTATTGAATGCAAAATTCTTTAGGAGCATATTGATTAATGAGCAATTTTACGAAAGATGAAAAAGAATGGTTAATCAAGACAGCATTGCTCTAAAGCTCATTTAGCAAGCAATGACTTCTGATTCACTGAAAACCAGTAGATTGTGCCTTAAGTCAATTTCCAGGTGAGGCAAAGTAAATGCCACTGATGTCTTACTATGTATTTTCAAAAATAGACTAAGTTAACCAACCCAAATCAACACAATTCATGACTGTAAGATATATGAGTTTTTAATGAATTAAATTACTTTTCAATAAACCTGAAAAATGATCTTGAAGTCATGCCTAGCAGTTAATTAATAAAGCTTAATTTAGTACCAATTCTTTAACAACAGACTATATTAGAATGTAGGTGTGTATTTTTGTACAGTATGGTTAAAGTTTATCAGTTACTCAGCTGAGAATTTTGAATAAATGTCTTCATCATATAGAATATCATAATACATAAAATTGCCTATGTGGCAAACCTCCATGTAATAGTAAATTAATAGACACCGTTCTATTTTTTTCCGATCCTGTCTTCTCTTTTGTTATAAAATAATGAAGAATGCTTAATATTGGTAGCTCAGAAATATTAGAGATCTTATGTAACAGATGAGGATGAAAATCTTTTGTGCAGCAATTGAATAAATGAATCCACAGCGGACTAGCTGAAACTGTGTTTAGAGTCTTTGGTTTCTGATGGCATCTTACTTTTGTTCTTTGGCTTTTTGGTTAATAAAGATTAATCAGTGTACTTCTTGGTTCATCCTGTCTTTCTGCAACTGTTAAATATAGCTTTATGATGTTGAATGTAGGTGATTTAATGACATAAGCAGAAGCACAGAGGAAATAGCATCCAGGTCTCTCTAAAGGAATCAGTAGGTTTCATAAAAGAATTGATAGTTGATCTAGATTTTAACTTTCAGATTTAAAAAAATACTGAGTGGGAAACACAAAATCTTATTATTCTAAGATTTTAAATTCTATTTTAGGACAAGCTAAAATTGTTTTTAATATGTCTGTTTTATTAATTTTCAGTTCAGCAAGTCAAATATGTCATAATTAAGCTTTTTAAGAGTGAGTATTTTTGTGAGAGAAATGCTTCTTTTTATTTTTATCCCTCTCTCTAAGTAGTGTTTGAACCTACCATATCCACAGCAATCTAGAAAGCATTGGGACTACAAATACAAATTAGATATGTTGATTCCTTCTTCATTCGTCTATTGAAAAACATATATTAAGCACCTACTATGTGTATGAAATTGTGCTTGGAAAAATAATGACAAGGGGAAAAATTACAGAAAATGTAACTAAACAATTGCAAGAAGTGCTACAGAGAAGAGATACATAGGACAGTAAGAGAATATAAAAGACGGATCTGACCTCATCAAAGATGTCAGGATGTTTTCAGAGCATATGATACAAAAGCAAAACTACAAAGGCTAACTAATAATAGACTAGGTAAAACCAGATGTGTTAGGAACAAGGTGGAGTGCTGCAGGCAAGGGGAACATCATATGCAAAGGTGAAGACTTTTAGGCACAGAGCAAGTAAGATGAGAGAAAGGCCATGTGACTGGAGAGGAATGAGGTAGATCATTCTAAAACTATAGGACAAAAATGACGTTTTGACTCAATTTTTGTAATTGATGCATGATAATTATATTTATTTATGAGGTACAGTGTGCCATTTCAATGCATTATACATATTATAATGGTCAAATGGGGTTAATTATCATATCTATCACTTTAAACGTTGATCACTTATTTGTGGTGACAACATTCAAAAATCTTCTATTCTAGCTAGCTTGAATTACACACTACATTGTTATTAGCCATAATCACCCTACTGTGTAATGGAACACTAAAACTTATGCTTCCTGTCTGACTGTAATTTCCACTCATTGACCAAGCTCTACCAGCAACCCCCTTCTCCACCACTCACTCCTCCCCAGTGTCTGGTAACCACTATTCTACTCTCTACTTCTACTAAATCAACTCTTTTAGGTATCACATATGAGTGAGATAGTGCAGTGTTTGTCTTTCTGTGCCTGAGTAATTTCACTTAACATAATGTTCTGCAAGCTTATGCATGTTATGCAAATGACAGGACTCATTCTGTTTTATAGATAAATAGTATTCCACTGTGTGTGTGTGTGTGTGTGTGTGTGTGTGTGTGTGTTGCATTTTCTTTATTCAGCCATCTGTAGATGAGCACTTAGGCTGATTCCATATCTTGGCAATTGTGAACTGCACAGGAATAAATATGGATGTACAACCCATGATTTAATTTTTTTCAAATAAAAGTAACAGTCATTGAAATGTTTTAAGCCAAAAGATGAATTAGATTTGTGCTTTGAAAAGATAATCTTGGCAGCAAGATAATTCTGGAGAACTTATTAATAGGAGGCTAGAGTAGATGTGGTCACAAAAGTTAGAAAGAAATCCCAAGGAAAGAAAATTGTCATTTCTTTAAGATACTTGTGTAGCAGGTAGACAAGAGAACATATTTGAGATATCTTTAGGAAGTAAAGTCAATAGAACTTGGTGATGGATGCATATGGGGGTAAAGTATGACCTTGAAGGGTCTGGTTTACCTAACTAGCAGAATCACAATGTCATGGATTAAAATAGTAGATACTAAGAGAGGAATAGGTATAAGAAAGTATTTAGATATATATGGAGAATGTTTATAAGTTCAGTTTTGGTGATGTTAGGTTTAAGATGTATCTCAGAGGCGATATCTAGAAACACCCCAGAGAAGAGGTTTACTTCTTGGTTAGATATGTGTGTATAGTGTTTACAAAGGAAGCCTGAGTTAGAAATATAATTTGTGAGTCATCTGCATATAGAAGATAATTGAAGTCATAAACATAGATGATATTATCTCAAAAGAGAGAATAGAAAGACAAGAAAAGCAATAGGATTTGGAACTGAGTCTAAATTTGCTAAAAATTATAATGGCCTCAAAGAGCTCATATCTTGGAAAGAAAAAAAATGCATCCACACAAATACTCAGCATTAAAATACACTTTGTTAATGGCCATAATTGTCCAATTTTCTTCTGTGTGGTCAAGGATAAAATATAGGGCTCGAGTTGCCAAGGAATTCTGGTCAGTGGAATGGGAGAAAACACACACAGACATCCAAGAACAATTACACAAGAAAGAATAGATCATTTCTGTGGAAATATCATCTAATCTCAAATGAAGGGGAGTTTGAGACCCCATACACTTGGGATGGAGCATGAGGCCAGGGTAGACATAAGGTAGATGGAGGACGGTAGATGATATGAAATGCTTCAGGATACAGTCTATTAATAAAATACCTGAATTTGGTGTGCAGAGAGAGATCAGAAGATAGTGAAAGTATGCACACAATATTTTGGAAGCATAGAAAACATAGCTTCTAACTTCTTCAAACGGAATCACAGAGTCTTCATAGATTAAGTAGCACTTGTTCAACAGGATGTTTTCATGTGAACAAGAGAATCAAGAGTACAATTTTCAAATTAGAAAATGTTTTTAATTTAAATTACTTCAGGAAAGAAATGCAAAACTAATTGTCCTCCCACTACTCATGAGATGAAATATGTGAAGAGTGAGAAAGTAAATTGAGCAAATTTCCCTGCAAGTGGCAGAATGGGGAATTAAGAATAAGGAGAGAACTACTATAAAACAAAGGACTGACTTTGCAAAATTTGCCCCTAAACTGAAAGGAAGGAAGGGTTCTGATCAGAAATGAGTTGTGAAGAACATGGAAAGATTTAAAGATAGTTATATCTTTAAATATATAACTATTTATATATTTATAAATATATAAATACAATGGTGTTTTCATTGTATTTATTTTACTCATTGTAAAGAAGTAGACAATATTATTCAAAGTGAAGAAATAAATGTGTGGGGTGGATTAGGGGGATTGACTGGTGATTTATGTATCATGGCTGTTTTTAAATAGCATATGCCTATTTATTAAACTCTGTGTATGTATGTATGCCTGTGTGTATGTCTTTGTGTATGGACCTTGACCTATATATAAACTTACATCTAAAAATATATATTTTACATAGTCCTATAGAAATATATCTGTTTTTATAATATGAATTGTCTTGGCTCTTAAAACTGTACGAATACATTGACTGATACCTATTTATTGGCATAAATACTTGAGTACATAAACTTTATTGCTTTTGACAAAATTATGTTACCAGATGAGATAATGTCCCCAAAACAGCACATACTTCATTAACATTTTGATTCTCTTTTGGAAAGTTAATGAAAATAATAAGAACCACCATTTATTTAGAAATTACTATCTTCTAACTACTGTAGTGGGAATTTTATACCTATTATTCAGTTTAGTCCTTATGAATCTGGTTTTATCATTTTATCATTCCCATTTTGTAGATGCCAAAACTCATCATTTGATCGTTGATCAAGATCACTGCACCCTAATTGGGAGAGCAAGGTTTCTAACTGTGGTCTGCTTGAGTGCCCAGGCTTTGACTCAAACCACTCCCTAGGTTTATCTTGATAACGACTTATTTATTTCTTCGCAGTTCAAACCTTAAGGGTTGATTTTTTAAAAACTTACCTCTGCTAATTTTCACATTTCTTAAATTTAGCCTTCTGTAATAGAAATGTAGCCCAAGAACAACTTGGCTTTCCTAAGAGTCAGTCTTAAAAGACTTTATGTAATCCCTTCCCCTTGTCCCCAACACACACTCTTTCTCTTTCTCTCAAAAGAACAGACATAAATAAATTCGAACAAGAACACAGTGCAGGACTTTGTAAAAAAATTTCTTTAAATGACAAACTTCCACCAAAATTTCTTTATACCATAGCTGCTGCAGCCATTTTTGTTGTTGTTGTTCTCGCCTTATCTTTTCCTTCTAAGCCCTTGTTTCTAAATTTGCTTTCTCCTTCCCTTCCTAGTTATAGCTATGACAGTGTATGTCTTTTCCTCACACAACCACAACTTTCTGGAAGGTTCTATCCTCTCCTTTTTTTCTACTCTTCTGTTTGCAATGTATCAACCAAAAGGCTTAACCATTAAACTGATTTTTTTTAAGATCCAATCTGCCATCTTTGTTTTCTTTCATTGAAATTTTGAGACAGTATTTACATGGTAGCAATTAAACTTACTTTATGAACATTTTTAGATATTTATAAATATAATTTATTCTTGAAACAACTAGAAATATAGTTATATTCTAAATTTGAAAACTGAATTGTATTTATAATTTAAGTCCTAAATTATGAATTCCAAATTTGAAAAGAACATACAAAAGATAGTTTTTACTTCTACTTTGGAAAATCTTGAGCTGAATAACTAATACTTCTTTCATAAAAAAATCTTGAACTTGGCATCCGTTTAGAAATTCTTATCTATTATTTCTTTATGCTGAGAAACATAGCTTTGCAACTCTACCTTCTTATTCACAATATCTTCACTACATTATTTTTAGGAAACTATGTTGAATATCTGTCTATGATGATGCATTGTAAAAATTCAGATAAGTATTTATGCTGAGTAAATATAAAATATACCTGGCTTGCTGTATTTCAAACAGAAAGAGGCCTATGGAAAGGTCAAGAAAGAAATAGAGAAGGCCTACCATATAATTATGTATTTAATTGTTTATGAGAGAAACCTTGGAAGAAGTTGAAGTTTTAAAATTATATGCTTGACAGATATCAGTAAGTAGTACCACCAATTTCAGGTATCAAACTGATAAGCATAAAAGAGCAAAAATAAAAATTAACTGAGCATAAGCCATTTAAAGAAGCTCTTAAATATTTTTCTTCTGCTTGAAACTGAATGAAATAAAGAAAACATTTTGAGGCTATTCTGAACAGAGCAACAGAGCAAAATGTGCTAGAGAAATCGGAGAATTTTTGCACAGATGGTCTGCCACAGAACTTGCCAAATTCAGCCAACCCACAGGAGCTCTGGGAAAGGCTTTTCTTCCAACAGGCGAATATAGTGCCTTTCAAATTTGGATTGCCAAAACCAAAATCTGGGAATGTCATATTGTGATATTGCATACCACTGATGAGATTCTTAAATAACCAGAACACTATACAGTTAGGATAAAAACTATTTGTGATCCAGATCACCAGACTGAAATTTTAGCCATGTGTATACTCCTTGTCACCATTTTTGCCCCCCTCCAATCTCTTCTCAGCACTAAAGCCAGAGTGATTTGTTTAAAATGCAAATCTCATCTTGTCTCAGCCCTGAATGAAACTGATCCATGGTTTCCCTTTGTTCCTGAGATATAACCCCAAATACATGACATACTGCAGGCCTGCCTGATAGGGCCCCACCTATCTTTAGTCTGAGTATGGAGTAACTGTCTCTGATTCAGACCTATCATCCATGAAATTCTAGCCCATGGACATTTCCTGTTTCCTATACAGGAAAACAGACCATTACTTATATTACCACATCACTCACCAATTTACCCTGGGACTTACTAAGTTAACTTGGGTTGTATTAAATTATTTTTTGGGTAAGCCTTATCTGACCAGTTTCCCACCCCTACCCATACCTCCACTAGATCAGGTTGACCTGCTTATAGAATGTCATAGCATCATATATTTTCCTTTAAATAAGATGGAATAGTTTTGCAAAGTACCTGAAGTGTAAGATATTTTAATTAATATTTGTAGAATGATGAATGTATTAGTCCATTCTTATGCAGCTATAAAGCACTGCCCAAGACTGATTAATTTATGAAGGGAAGAGGTTTAATTGACTCACGGTTCTGCATGGCTGGAGGGGCCTCAGGAAACTTGAAATCATGGTGGGAGGGGAAGCAAACACATTCTTTTTCACATAATGACAGGAAGGAGAAGTGTCAAGCAAAAGGCAGAAAACACCTTATAAAATCATCAGATCTTGTGAGAACTCACTCATTATCGTAGGAACAGCAGCATGGGGATAATTTCCTCCACGATTCAATTACCTCCCACCAGGTCCCTCCTGTGACATGTGGGGATTATGGGAACTACAATTCAAGATGAGATTTGGGTGGGACATAGCCAAACCATATCAGTGAATTAATAAAATTAAACTATTTCTTAAATTCAAGTTTAAAAATAATAAAAAGGAAGCATTGATATTATATTCATAAATATGTTTGTGGTATATATTTCAATATCAAGAAAAGTGAAAATAAATGTAGAGATTGTATTTACACAAATTTTTTCATGCAATATTTTTAAGGACAAATAAAATACTAACTTACTACTGTACTGGTTCATTGTTCAAAATGCAATATCCTAGTGGTGATAGTTGCATAAAGCTCTGAACATACTAAAAACCTTTGAATTGTATACTTTAAAAGGGTGAACTTTATAGTATGTGAAATATATCTCAATAGAACTGTTATTAAAAATGCAATGTCCTCATGGAACACAGCTTAAAGAGAAACATATTCAGCACTAACTCGCAATAGTTTATTCTCAATATTTTTGATGCTACCAAATAAAAAATAATTCAGACTTAGGCAAGGAGACACTTTCTTCTAAAAGATTATTGCGATAGTGGGAAGAGACTATTGCCATGAGGAGAACACTTCTATCCAAAAGATCTATAAGTGTTTCAAAGTTCAGGTAGAAAGGGCTCTTCTTTTACAGGGAAAAATAAACAAGGCTGGAAATAACCAGATATTGGAAGTGGGATGAGTAAATGGCATGATAGGACAGTGGAGCAAAAGAAATAAATGTCTTCTTTGGCAGTAGCTAATTCCCCAAAGGGGCCATTAAAAGGAAGTTGTTCGGCACTCCAGTGCTTGCTTAAACTCAAGGACAGATAAAATTTTAGGGATTTCAGGGAAGTAGAGAAGCCTGATTAACGTTTGGTAAATTCAAATTAGCAAGCATTTGTCCATAGTGGTGAGTGGGGACAAGCAGTTTGTTTATGAGACAGATAATGAGAACTTGGAGAGTCTGTATCTGGCCTTGGTGTAGGTAAACAAGGGGGCATGCTTGACTTTTATCTAACTCATCTGGGGAAGGTTGATTCTTTGTAGAAAACTGATCTCTGGAACACAAACAAGTTGGGGGATTTATTAACCGTGTATGTTTTCTAGGAGGATGGGCCTCAGGTGACGGTCAATGTTGTCTGTACTCTCTAATGAAAATAATTCTTCCAAAAGATGTTTTTGGTTACATTCATGAATACAGTGATCATTGAGACTGTCAAGTGGAACATAGCTCAGATCACATTAAACCAGTGAATTCTCTGAATTCCATACATAATGAATTGTGGATATCTGCAGCAGATGGGTAGGCCGAGGAGGAGGTTAATATTTGTAGCACAAATATTTTCTATATTTGAAATTTTGTCACCTTTTGTAAAATATGCACGTTCACAAATTTACTATTGCTTTGGGAAGCATTACTGTGGGTATCCTGATAGAAGTGGTTAGAACATAGTTTTGGCAACAATTGTAGGCAGTATTAAATATTTTATGAGAAATACATTAGTATAAATCACCATTTAAAACAGTGAAACATGAATCACCACCCAAAGAATTGGACTTCAGTGCAAGAAATCCTGATTTATCTTCACTGTTGATACTGTGTATGTAAATGCCATTTCTCAGAAGCATAAAACTCTGAGTATAATATATTGGTTAGTGTAAGCAGTTTAATATATATTTTTCAGGCCATGCTAGTTTCATTAATCATATATTTTAAGAATTTTAAGCTTATTTTTTATGAGACATTGCATTACATGTGGCATTGATATGCATGTGTAATTTATTGCTTGGCAAGTGAATTATCCTAGACTATTTTATGTGCTTGATATATTGATTTTCAGTTGTAATAGATCATTTACTCATGGTGATTTATCCCACAGAATAACATAGAGTGTGGGGCAAGCTGATACAGCCCTTTGAACACTTTCTATCAGCTATAAATAGAGTTGTTAACTGGAATTCTTAACCCCAGTAGGGAAACGTATTTAGCAAGTTAAAAGAAATAACTTTCATCCAAGACCTAATTAGTTGTTGAAATAAGTGCCCATAAAAAGTAGTTTCAATATGTCTTTTTCTTGCATGTATTAATCTGGTAAACCCCCTTTTCTAATAAGTAATGAGATATACTGTCAAAGAATGATAAAGATGTCATCAGTTTGTTTAAAAAGTCTGTCTTCTATGATTGCTGATTGTCTTTTAATCTTCATCAGCTCAAACACATACATATGCATTGACTTGAATTATCATTACCACTTTTCCTTGTAGAAAACCTACTTTGAACAGAACTCCATGGAAAAAAAAAATATGCAGTGCCAAAACACCAAATGCATGATGGACACTTGTGAAGATATTGCATAGAAGAACCAGGTAAGTGAAAGCAAGTATTTTTAGAATTGTAGGAGTACTTTTGGAATATTTATTAGGGTTTTTAATAAGTAGTGTCAAGGTCACTCTGAAAAAATATATGTCATTTTGTCACTAGTCGCAAGGTACTTAAATCACATGAGCATATGAAAGGATATCTGTGCATATAGAAGGGTTATTGTCACATACTAAGCACTTGATAAATATTGTTGACTACATTAAGGAAATAATGAGTGAATTAAATTGGATTTGAAACTACATGTTCACTGTAACATAGTAGTCACAAATTAGGCTTTAGAGTCAGACAATTCTTTACCTTTTCTGAGCCATCTAACCCTAGACAAGTGCCTAACTTTCTAAGCCTCAGGTTTCTCATCAGGAGATGCAGATATGGACAGTAAAGAGATTCTGTGTGGATTAAATGAAATTATATAGGTAAATCACCTATCACACTTGCCTGATAAATGACATGATCACAATAAACATCAGCTGTTATTTATATTTCTTATTTTTTATGTTTATCACTTAGTAAGTCTTTCTTCATGTATCTCACTTTGTTCACAAATGTGTTGACTGACTTAATGAGAGCTAAATAATAAAGGTGAGATTCTTTTTTGTTTAAATACAATGACTTGTACTAAAATGAAACAAAAGATTTGTTTTAATATTGTACCTTTAAAATAATTTTCAACACATTTGAATATTAAAAAAACTGATTTTACTAGATGAGAAATATGATTTTTCTGTGCTGTGTATAAAGAAGGGATGTATTTAAAGACAGTGATCAAAAGGAAAGTGTTTGGGAAAACAACAAACTACATATTTTGAGATATGGAACTGACCTTCCGTATGGCCAAAGTTGTAGAAAAACAGAATTTGACTCTCATATATCATAAATCTATAACTGAAGTAATAGTTATTTTTTTAGAAAGAGGAGGAGTTGTAAATAAGCAGCCCAAACTCACCTATAGAGAATTGCATTTAAAACAAGGCAGTAATTGACTCATTGGAACTCAGAGCTGTTGTTTCAAAAGCTGCCACTAGATGTCATCCAGTTCTCATGCCGTCTCCTAACAAAAAGTCTGTATATTTTGTTAAAGAATACGATGTCTTTCAGAATTTAAATTTCAGGCTCTTGATGGACATAGGTAATAAAGTATTGAGGTATATTAGATACATTAGGATTTGACATGACTAACTACCACTAAGATTGTATCTATTAGAGAACTAAGCAACTATTTTGATCAAACTGGCCTGTGATATAGCCAAACTTAGATTTAATTAATGTGATAAGTCTGTTTTACGGCTTTGACAAATACTTGCCAGGCTTTTCCACTAATTTTGTCACTCAATATAGATTTAACACACAGATATAGTCCTTGTCGTTCCATGTATTTATTCAACTTGGCTTCTTAGGAGTATTTTTATATTAGTGTCATAGAAAGTCAATGCTTATTGGGTCTGTGCTGTGTTGTGACTTTAGCAGAGCCTATTTGAGAAGCAGGGCTATTTTGAACTCTACTTAAGAATATTATTACTGAAATAAGAAGTAACAAAAAACGCATAAAACATGTTCACAAACGAGAGAAAAAAATCTAGCTTGTTTCCAAAATAATATTTTAAAGAGCTAGTTTGCATGCTTGCATTTAAAATGGGATATCTCAACTTTTATTTTGAAGTTGATATATATTTCTTCACCAATAATATTTGGAGAAAATTAGCTAAAAGTACACTGGTCTGAAAGCTAGAAAACTTGTTTTAGTTACATAGTTTGGATGTCACTTCTACCTTCCTAGTTATGCCATAAATTGCATGGCCATTTATCCCATCTGAATTTTAATATTCCAATCTGTAACTGCATAAGGATCACATGTGATAATATATATTTAAAAGTTTTATAAATTTTACATTATTATGAATTTAGAAAGTTTTGTCCCTTCCTATAATTTTCACGTAAACAGTCCTGGAATCTCTCCAGGGATTGTTGGATGTGGGAGATTAGGCATGCATGAGGAAGTGAAGGACAGGGGACAAAATAATATTTCTCCTAACTACCTTTTTCCCTAGCCCTTCTCTTTTGGAATTAGTTCCATTTGTAGAACTTTTCTGCCCTGTGCTAAAAGTCAGCCAAATTTCTTTATTTTAGAAATACCACCGTTAGGTTTCATTTGCCACAGAATTTTCCTGAGGTAGAGTTTATAGTGAAGCATCTCAAACTTAAAATATTAAAGTTCCTTATTGTTTTTTGGGTATCCCACCACTGACAATTTCTCCCTGACCACATTTACCACAGGAGCCCTGCAGATTTCTTTGTATCTGGCCGTATTCCACTCTCCCTCTCTCACTTCTCTGCTCCTATCTCAGACCTCCAACCTTGGTTCTTACTCTCTTAGGAGAATTACACATTTCTTGCTGTTAGGTAGAGTCAATTAGCTATCTTTAGATTCACTGTCTCTTTCCATATCAGGTTGTTGAGATACACAGTTCTCACTTAATGTGGCCTATCAAGATATTTTCTAAATAAAGATGATTCCTACCCTGACTGGAACTCTTGATGACAGCTTAAAAGTTACATTCCATTCTTTTTAAAATTCACATAGTGTATGCTATGGTACTTATTTCACTAAAGCAATAAAACCAGTAGACCCAATGTCTACAAGTCTTATGGTATGAGAAATAAAGCCTTCACATTTTCATACCATGGATACTGTTTTCTAACATTTTAAACTCAGGTTCACAGAATTAAATTATTCTACTCTATTTCATGAAATGCTATTATATTGATTTGTATAAGTACCCTTTTACATTCTTTTTTTAATTCTTATTTTTACTTTGTTTCCTATCCCTATGTTCATGCCTTTTCTATTAGTATGGATTTAGTCACTATCTATCAAATATATATACATTAAAGTACAGAACTGAAAATATATATCACTATTCCATGTTTCTGTTTTAATATAAGTATAAATGGCTTTATCCTATAAATCTCATTCTCTTTCTGTTTTTAAATATCTATTTATTTTGGAATGTGTCCTGGTTGCTATATGTAGATCCAGCACCAAGTGGTATATCATTTTGTAGCATCGTTTTTTATTTTCTGTGTTTGTATGAAATTATGGTAAATGAGGCCTATTTCTTCTCTTTGTGAATAATTGCATTTAAGTAATATATAGGCATCTACATGAAAAGTACTTAATCAATGGTAATTAATTACATGAGACTAATCTGAAGATAACACATCTAGACTTTAATTCTAACATCTGTGATTACATATCTAAATACCATGTCTTCTGTTTCTTACTTTTGGAAATGAAACTGTAAATTCTACACTGAGTAATATAATATAAAAATATACAAAATTGTCTGAGAAATGTGATGTGCTCCAGATTAGTGATTTCCAGATTTGGATGTATATCTAACATATCTGGAGACCTTATAAAAAATATTTAGTTTTCCATCACCCTACCTGTACTGATCAGAATCACTGAGAATGGCCCTCTGGAATGTGTGTGTGTGTGTGTGTGTGTGTGTGTGTATACAGACATCTGGGCATTCACAGGCAATTCTGATAATTCTGAAGTAGCCAGTTCTGAGTACCACTGCTTAGAATACACAGTACTTCTGAGGTTGATCAGAAATGGATAGCCAGATCTTCCATAACTGTTCTATCATAGCAAGGGACTAAATTCAATGGTATTCATGTGGTTGTATATTGTTTGGAGACTGAAAACACTATTTGTTGGGTAAGCATTTTAAATAAAAAGAAGTAACTGTGATAGTTATTACACAGCTCCTCAGATTATTGACTCTTGTTAATATTAGCTAAAATTTAAAAACTTTAACCACATCTTGAATTTATTTTTTTTCTAATAATTTCTAGGTCTCAGTGTTTTGGTCTCTCTCTGCATCAGGTATTGATGAGTAAAAACATTTTTCAATATTATTTTGGATCAGTTAGCTTAGGGGTATTTCTTTTCATTTCATATCACTTACATTAACGTAATTCTTTAGCTACTTATTGTAACTTTATTGTGTGCATGTGGATATTTATTGGTAAAAGTAAAAGCTATAAGGATGTGGTTAAAATTCCCTATGTCAGAGTTTATGTGCTAGTCTGAAGATCATAAATATGCTCAAAATTATTCTCAATACTTGTTCACTAACAAGATGAGTGCTTGGTCAATTCAGATAAATCCAAAGCAAACTCTTGAGTAGATATGTACTTATTGATTATAAAGAAGAAAATGGGTGACAGGTTTACAAATCACTGGTGGTTAAACATGCTGGCCTCAGCTATTTGGAAGGGAATGATTACTAGACATTTTACTTGCTGCTTAGAATTGTACCACAACCATGTTTAGAGGCAAAATTTGATGAGGCCCTATGAAGATATAAATTCTAATGTAACCAGAACTGATTATTATGGATTCATGCCAGACTTTTTTCTTTAATCAGTAGCTGGAAGATTTCTAAAAATAGGAGCAAAAAATATATATTTTCTAAACACAAGTTGTTCAGATATTGCATACATATTGTTTCACTGAAGAAAAATTATAGATACTAATTAATAAATGGCACCTTACACTATTTGACAAAAATAGACTTCATTTACTAAATGGTGACTGAAGTGATTGTGGAAGGGATTATATTGAGGTTATATTTCCTAAAGATGTGGTGGTAGCTTTTATTTTTTCTTTCCTGTTAAGCTATCAGCTACCCAAGGCTTTTAAAACCCCATAGGTTTGATAAGACCAATTGAAAAGGTATGAACAAAGTTTAAACACTACTCTGTTTCAGCAAAAAAGGATTAATTCAATTCAGTTTGTGAAGTTTCAACTGCTTGTGTCAAGACTTCAGTGGTTTAAAACTGCTAAACGAGGAAAAGTATGTGAAAGGAAAAAAATGTACCATGTTTTTCTTCAAGTGGAAAGAAATAGAAATGAAAGATGAACAAGCAGAATATGATTACACCTATTCTACAACCAACTGGCTATACAAGGGAGTCCAGGTACCCAGAAGATTCAGGGCACTAAAATGCTGCTTACCTTTTGGTATTTGGGGCAGTCTATCTTCTTAGGGAAAAAAAATTGATAATATTATCCTGGTTATGTAACCTTTATTTAGCCTTAGCTCAATGTCATTTTACTTGAGTCCAAGGACTGTGAAGCATCTGAGAATGGCTCCAAGCTTAGACAGGTAGAAAAACAGAAATCTAGTGTATTAATCCATTTTCATGTTGCTGAAAAAGACATATCTAAGACAGACCATTTTTAAAAGAAAGAGGTTTAATGGGACTTACACTTCCACATGCCTGGGGAGGCCTCACAATCATGGCAGAAGGCAAGGAGGGGCAACTCACATTTTACATGGATGGCAGGCAAAAAGAGAGCTTGTGCAGGAAAACTCTCATTGTTAAAACCATCAGATCTTGTGAGACTCATTCACTGTCATGAGAACAGCACAGGAAAGACCTGCCCCCATAATTCAATCACCTCCCACCGGGCTCCTCCCACAACACATGGGAGTTGTGGGAGTTACAATTCAAGATGAGATTTGGGTGGGGACACAGCCAAACCATATCACCTAGAAAAAAAGTACTTGTAAAGAATAGCAGATTTTGGCTCAATTAAGTATTGGGAATGACTAAAAGAGTTTATTAACAAAACTGAAAAATTTTATGCATTAATAATTAAGTACAATTCTGAATGCATAAACTTTTAAGCAAGTCCGATTCATCAATTTTTATTTATAATGATTTTTTTGTCAAATGAGAGATTCATGTTATCAGCATAAGAAAAAAATCCAGGCATGTAGTTTTCCATATAGAAACTTTTCTTAAAAGTTTGTCTTTTGTGTAGCCTATAACTTTCTGTATTTTATTCCTGGTACTGAAGATTCATAGTGTACTATGTGTTGATATTTTATAAAGTTTCTTTGTTAAGAAAGACTAATATGTTAACAGTAATAATAATAACTGCAGCACCAACAAAGGTAATATTTTAAAAAGCATTTTACCTTTTTGGAATGAGAGAAAAGGGGATATATAAAAAGATTATTGAAAATATAAATATCATAAACTGTATTAATGCCTACTGCTGATTAGCCAGTTAGAAGACAAAATAATTATATAATCATAACATATGTGTATTGACATCTGTGGATTAAATGTTAGCATATGTGTGATGTCACCTATGTAAGAGGAAAACATGCCAATACCTAGGATTGGATAAGAAGTCTCAGACAAAACTAGTAGAAAACACCAGAAAATATATTTAAAGTATAATATGCATAGATTGAATTTTTACTTTTCCTTACCAGAAATAAATGAATTTCCTATTCTTACATGCTAATTCATTTTATATATTTTATCCCTATTTATATTTCCTGCTACCATGCAATAATGTTTGATGAGAACTCTTTCTCAAACATTCCCAAGGGACGATAGTATTTATAACATTTGCTTTTAGCATCCAGGTACAATTTTCTAGTAATAAAGGCCCATTAATGTTTTTCTCAAAGGAAATTTATTTTCTAATTAGCCACATTTTTTCTCATCAACTCCCCTAAATCAAAAGTCTTTATGCAAATGATGTAATTTTTTAACAGCAACATAGACTCAGATGAAATATTGCTGATAACCAAGAAGCATATGGCACAATCTTTGGAATCAGAGCAGTGACAAACTCTGAGCTCTGCCATTTAAAACACAAGTGATCTTGGAAAATTCCTTTAGTCCTCCTGAACCATAGTTTCATTATTTCTAAATGGGAGATCTTTATTGCATAGTATTGACATGATTAGATGAAAAAACACATATAACATCTTTAATGTAATTCCTGGCATCCAATTATCTCTTAATAATGTTAGCTATTGCTATTATTATATTGTTAAAATTATTTAACCTACTGCCTATGACTGAAACAACTTTAACATTGCCCTCAGTTTGACTAAACTATAGACAGGCTTCTTCCTGACTCTAGGTCCCTTACTTACCATTTCTTCGAGCATTTACTTTAGAAAACTTGTAATTTTAATGTCTTTATTTGCCCCTTTGTGATGTAATTTTTTAAAAAATGTCTCTTGTCAGTTATATAACCCTTATGTTTCTCAGAGACCCCCACCCAGGCCCAACCCCTTTGAAATGTAGTCACCAAGGTATATAGCCTTCAGATGTCCCAGTTTCTGTAGGAAGTAGTAGCCTAACTTCAGTGTGTATCTTGTAGTTGTAAAACTATTTCCCTGTCATGAAGATAAGATAAAGTTTACTTTCTTTTTTGGTCAAGCCAACTATGGTGGTCTTGATCATCACAGATCAAGATAAACACAGATGGTCTATGATCCCCCACTCCTGCTCTTAAAAACTCTCCTTCCCCTTTATTTCAGCAGAGCTGAGTTTCCTGGCTTCGTCTGTGCTCTCCCTCCTATTGTTAACAAGAGTATTAGAATAATATCAACTTCTATTTGCTCATCTGTCCCAGTACAACTTTTCTTTTAATACCTAAGGCATAGTTAGCACTCCATATATGGCAATAATTGGTGTTGTTTTTAATATCATTAGAATAGTGATATGAAGTATCACTTTTCTCTTTATTTTCCCCTCAGCATTATATACTGCTACATTCTACAATGAACACATTAAAATCATGCAAAAATTTAGAGAACAAGAACGCAACATATTATACACATCATGACAATTTGAGAATAATCAGTCTACATCGGAGGAAGTATTCAAAAATAAAATTAAAAGAGTAATCAATTACTATGTCATGATTTGGAAACTAATGAGGTTGGCTTAAAGCCTACTACTGATTAGCCAGTGAGGACATTTTAAGAGGGAAGTTAAATGACAGTTAAAAAAGAGGATGTATTTTGAAATTAGGGTATCCATATACACATGAGTTATTAGGATAAGTGCTACATTTAGATCAAAAATGGCTCAGTTAGAATTATAGCAGATTTAAAACTTATATAAATGCCTTGATGTGGAAAATGTGTTATTCAAAGTGCAGTTTGGAGCTAGAAATATTCCATGTGTTCTGGGATTTTGCTTTTATGCCCCTTCATGGGAAAGAACATTCTGAGAGAATCAAAGCAGTCTACTCATACCAAAGTATTATTACTATATATATTACAAAAAAGTTGTTGTACATCTTTATTCTAAGACACCAATAGTAAATGGATAAAAGTACCGTTACAAAACTAATACTTATTTATGACATATTTTCAGTTGGTTTAAAAATATCCGTTACCTAATGTAGAAATGGTGGCCACAGGTGAATGTAGGAGGATACAAAGAACTAGTTAAGAGATAGCATCTCCTGATTTATCTTTACCAGCTGCCGGCAGTTTGCCAATCTAGATTTCAATTACAACAATATAGAGATACAGACAAAGTGAGGAGATGTCTAGCCTATTAAACAAAAGATAAAACTAATAGTGAAGGAATCCATTTTTAAAGCCAGGCAAGAGTCAAGAAGCAGAAGGACTCTCTGTTCCCCAGCTGAAGAATGGCTAGCTAGACCCCACTTTTGCCTGCAAAAGACTCTTGTCTTATGATTTGAGTTATCTGTTAGCACACATAGCAGATTTGGGAGGAGGAGAAAGGGACAGTGAGAGAGAACAGAGCTAAGCAATGACAAGGGAGAAAATTATGTCATAAGCACAAGGGGCAAGAAAGGTTTGGATCAAATTTTGAATATAAATAATGATATTGGTTATTTTGTGACTCTAGTGATTTTTTTCCTGAGGTAGTTACCAAAACATTTTAAGAAATGGTAGCACAAATAAATCATGTTCTTTCTCCTCTGGGCCTTTGTTTATGTTTTTTTCTTGAAAGTCTCCTCCTCCCACCCACAATTTGGCTGGCTAAGCCTGATGCATGCTTTAGCATTCAGCTTTAGAACTCATTTCCATTAGGAAGCCTTCCTGTAGCTCTAAGACATGGCTGATGCTCCCTTATGTATCTCCGTAGTTACTTCACTTAATATGTGTCACCATAATTCTCTTCTCAGAAAGTTTATTCAGGCAGGCTGTTAGGATCAACAGCTATAGGAGAAAGGAAGGATGCCAGATTGGGAAGAAGAGAGAGACTACGGTACCATCACACCAAGGTCAGTGGGCCCTTGAGAGTTGTGCTGAGTTGAGGTGAGGGTGTCCGGGTGTCAGGCTTCTACACACCTGTTAGCTATCAGCTGATCAGCTATCAACCCTCCAACAACCAACCCAGCTCCTGGGGGAATAACTCCCTCAGCCTTGAAAGGGGATCTAATTGAATGAGTTCATAACACTTACTCTAGATCAACTTTTATTTTCCACTCTCTAGTTCAAACTCAGTAACACTCAAATACAGGTAATCTATTAATATTTATTTGTTAGGCAAAGCTTCCTAGTTAAATGCAATCTTATCATGTTTAGCAGAAGTGTTACAGAAGGTTTATTTCAGCCGTGAATTCCATCTACCCCAATTCTTTTTCAAGTTAGAAAATATAGTGTTACGGTAAAATGAAAATAGGAAAATAAGAAAAAAGAAAATCAACAGGGAATAAAGACCAAAAAAGGAAAAACAAACAAGAGAAACCAATGCATTAAGGCTTTTTAACACTGTAAGTAAAGCTACTTCATTGATACCTGAGACCAAATATGCCTTTCATAGCCCAAGCTCAAGAAAGGAAAACTTTCTGTTTCATATGTAACAGAACAAGCAAGTTTGGTTTTTAATGTCTATTCTGATACTTCAGGGAAAGCTGCAATAAGAAAAGAAGGCAGCACAGCAGACTTCTTCCGTATCCCTTAGGATAGCCTTCGTCAGAAACTCAAACTTTTTGGTTTCAGAACACTTTTACACTCTGGAAAGTTATTAATGACCTCAAAAAGCTGTTGCTTGTGTGTGTTTCATCATTGATATTTATCATGTTAGAAATTGAAACACATTTTTAAAGTGTTTGTTTACTTAAAATTAACAGTTACAAATCCATTATGTTAATATAAATAAGTATGGTATGATAATTACCGTATTTTCTAAAATAAAAACTATTTTAAAAAATGGCATTGAAAAAAATTTTGGGGCAATATCTTTAATGTCTGGCTTAATAGATGGCAACTAGACTCTTACCTTTACTTTTGCTTTCAATCTTCTGCAACATTTTGTTTTGGCTGATGAACAAGAAGAAAATCCAAATTCATACAGATTTATAGTTGTAAAGGGAAAATTTTATGGAGCTTCCAAAAAAGTTTTGGAGACACATAAGAGGTTCTCAGACCACTCTTTGAGAACTTCTGAGCAAGCCTATCCTAGAGTCCTCAAATCTCAATAGTTTACAACAAACACCACCTAAGTCTTAGAGACTTATTATAACAAAGGTTTGTTTGCATCTTGTTCTCACTGCATTTCATGTGGATCAGCTAGGGTTTTTGCTCCATGGTGCCCCTACTCAGTGACACAGGCTGCCTGAGCAGCCACTGTGTGGGTCTTACCAGCCACTGCAGAAGAGCAAAAGGATCACAGTGATACGTGGGCTAGTTCTAAAAGGTTATAGTGGGAAGTCACCTCACTGGTTTCACACTTCATTAGCCAGAGCAACTACATCAAAGAGGTGACCAGCAGTGCCTCCTTCAGGGAGGGGCACTGGAGATAGGTAAAAAGAATTCAGTTTATCATACGCTTGCCCACGGATGACCAAAAGATGCTTGTGAAAATGTACTCCAGACTATCTTTTGATAAAACTAATAGTCAAAAGAAAATAATTATTAAATAGTTATAACATTATACTAAGTTGCATGTGATCTGGGTTTTGTGTTTTTCTGCTTTAGCAACATATAAACTTCAAAAATTAGTGGGCAACATATTTTTTAGCCTATGATATATCTAATTATTTCTTTTTAAAATTAAATAGGAGTTCTTGATAAGAAATGTGGTCTTGTGAGAAAATGAAACCTGACATAATTTAAGCTAACAATGTTATAATAAAAATGACAACATTCGCAAGCATTTACTAAGTACTTATTGTGTATTCCTGTATTATACTAAGGGGTTTTCATATTACCTAGATGAATTCCTAGATGGATTCTTGTATGTACTTATTCATTGAAATTAAGATACACAGCACAGTAAATATGAATAAATGTTTCAAAGACTGTTAAAATGATTTGGATTAAAGAAGGTTTGGTCATAATCATTTGTTCAACCGAGAAATAAATTCTATTATAGGTGCTAATGATTTTAAAATGAAATGATTTTTCTTTCTTTGGAAAATAGTAGTCCTTTCATGCAATGATTTACTTTATTATATCACTAACATTAGTTTTCTATTGTTGCTGTAACAAATTACCACAAACTTAGTGACGTAAAACAACACACACATATTATCTTTTGGTTCTGGAGGTCAGAAGTCCAAAATGATCTTACAGGCTAAACCCATGTGCCAGTAAAACTGTGTTTCTTTTGGAGGCTCGAGAAGAGAATCCATTTCTTTTTTATTTTCCCAGCTTGCCGAGGCAGCCTTTATTCTTTGGTTTTTGGCTCCTCCTCTATCTTCACAGCACATCACTCTAACCTCTGCTTCCCATGTCACATCTCTCTGGCTCTGACACTTCTGTCACCTGCTTATGAGGACCTTGTGATTACACTGAGCCTGCCCAAATAGTCCAGGACAATCTTCATATTTCAACAGCCTTATTTCAGTCACACCTGCAAAGTCTTTTTTGCCATATGTGGTAACATTCACAGTTTTTCAGATTAAGACATGAGCATCTTTAGAGTGGAGGTTCATTATTCTGTCTATCATCTTTTATTTCTAAATGGCTCAGGGAGTTTTAGAAGAGTTTCAGATTACTTTTATGACCATAGGAGCTGAATGTTTAGAATTTAGATGAAAACTTTTTTTTTTTTTTTTTTTTATTTACACAAAAATTGCCAGGTGCTGCCAAATACCCTTCCTTGCTCCTAGCTCCAGATTAGTTTATCCATGAAGGTTGATAGTCATTGCAATTTTATCTTATGGGATTTAGGTGCTGTTTTTCAACACATGAAAAGCTTAATTAGTTTTCCTAAACAGCTTTTATAGATAGCTGGGCAAGCCAGGCATCCTCCAGAAGGAATGGTGGGGATATTCAAAACATGGCAAGGCAAAGCAACTTTATCAAGCACTATTACGTACTGTTTCTCTCTCTCTTTTTCTTTTTTCCTTAAAATGTGATCACTAGAAAACTCAAAATTGTACATAAAATAACAGAACCAGAAAGTAAAGCAGATATGTCTCATTCCTAAGAGTGCTAGCAAGATTCTCTTTACAAAGGCATTTTATAACACTATAAATGCATTTTAGGAATTTGAGGTTCTATCATTTCTTTTGCCTTTCTTACATTTTAATATATAATTTGGAAATCTTGACTGTAAGCACTATCTGAAACTAAAGTTGGAAATATTATTTATATCTTTGGTGAGTAAATAATACCAATACATACTACTTCCTCCTTGGAAAAACGTAACTTTGTATGGAATGATAAAGAGAAACCTGAAATTGCCTATAACTACCAGAAGGGACAAGTCCAAGCATGGAGTAAGTGGTAGAAACAAATTATGGGCTACGGGTAAACTTCAGAACCATAAATTAAACTTTATAAGAAAGCAACCCTATTAATATTATTAATCAAAATATACATTCTGGATGCATGATGAATATGTGTGTTTATGAATCTAGCATACCAAGCCTCAGTGCTAAGCTAAGGCCAGTGCTTGTTTGCAAAGATTTTTATTTTATCAATTTGCTGCAAATTGAGAAAAATAAGGATTATACATATTTTCCTTAAATAACACTCAATTTAAAGAACAGATTTTTATTCTTAGATTTCAGAAATAAAGCTTTTAAAATTATGTTCCTCCCCAAAACCTTTGAAATGTTTACTTGTCTGTGAAATTCATAAACTAATACACTGTAAATCTCGTGCAGAGTATAGGCAAAGAAATCTGATAATCTAGTTCGTAGTTTATTGTAGTCATATTTTGTATATATATCTGCAGATATAAGTACTTCCCTCTGATATGTAAAAGCATTACATATACTCTCCTTGATTAATTGATTTAATGCATAGATGGACATGGAAAAGAGTAATCATCATTCGGTCTATTGAAATATCTAGTGAAACCCATGGTCAAATATGCTCTCACAATTTGAATCACATGAAGACGGTGGGGACTGAGTGATTATGCCACAGGACTATAGCAGACTATTCAAGTTGGGAAAGAATAATTTTTTTCTATTAATTATTTATCTACTTGCATCTAATTAAACTGGGATTGTAATTACCATTTTGAGCTTTCATGAGTAAAAGAGATGCATACATGTATTTCCTAAGAGTGCATGGCCGTTTTGCTTCCCCCAGAAGACATTGTGGTTTGGCAATTATGTACACATTTTTTTCTTTGCTTTTGTGCTTTCACAAAAATGATGATGACATGCAGGAGATTTTTAAAAAGCATATGGTAGAAAAGTCTCCCAAAATAAATAACTATTTACTCTAACCCCTTCTATGTGAAGGAATAGTAGCAGGGTAAGAACATTCCAATAGCTCATTGCTGATGCATAAACATTTATATGGGATACATTTTATTTACACAGAAATTATCTGAGGTAAAGAGCCATTTGTGTTGGAAAAGTAGGCTTACTCCTTGTTACAGAAACTGAGTTCTCAGGGCCTGTTTATTGGCTTGAAATAATTTTATAAAGCAAGAAGAAAGTCACTCTGATTAATTGAAAGAGAATCTGAAGCTCCAGAGGATCCAAAGGGTAGTGAGTAAGCAGAAGAGAAGGGTAAAGAAGAAATGTCAGAATATTTTATACTATGGAATATACATTCTCATCAGAATACCTAAATGTTTTTAATTAAAAATAAAATCTAAAGAACCAAAAATCATGAGGCAATAGAGCAATTCCAAGTTTTCTTCAATGTCTGAGAGGTATGGAGGTCCCTGTGGCAATTTTGGTTATCCTGAGTTGAACCTTCATTATCTTTATCATTATTTTCCTGCTGCTGAGTATTACGTATTTTATATTAGATTGTGTAATAAAAATAGCTCATTCGCTGTTGCAACAGTTAAGATTGATTACACTGATTAGATATAAATAACATAAAACCCAAGGAACTATTTTTCAACAAGAAAATTATTTACCTTATAGCCATGTAACAATATAGAGAACAATATGAAGTTTGAAAAGCAAACTCTCTCTCAAAAAACATCATCAGGGAACCCAGACACATACTCCTTGCCCACAATCCCAGCTTTGGCATGTAGTCCTTATCCTAATGTTTGTTAGCACTGCTGCAAAATGGCTTCCAGTCCTGTAAGCATCAGGCCCACATGCTGGTGGGGGGTGTGGGTGGGGAGGAGGAAACAGACTTGCCGGCAGCCAAGGTTATCACCTTCTAAAAAGCTATATTCAGTTGGTAGGCTATTAATTACTGCCTCAATTTCAGAACTTGTTACTGGTCTATTCAGTGATTCAACTTCTTCCTGGTTTAGTCTTGGGAGAGTGTATGTGTCCAGGATTCTATCCATTTCTTCTAGATTTTCCAGTTTATTTGTGTAGAGGTGTTTATAGTATTCTCTGATGGTAGTTTGTATTTTTGTGGGATCAGTGCTGATATCCCTTTATCATTTTTTATTATGTCTATTTGATTCTTCTCTCTTTGCTTCTTTATTAGTCTGGCTAGCTAGCGGTCTATCTATTTTGTTAATCTTTTCAAAAAAACCAGCTCCTAGATTCATTAGTTTTTTAGAGTTTTTCATGTCTCTGTCTCTTTCAGTTCTGCCCTGATCTTAGTTATTTCTTTTTTTCTGCTAGCTTTTGAATTTGTTTGCCCTTGCTTCTCTAGTTCTTTTAATGGTGATGTTAGGGTGTCGATTTTATATCTTCCCTGCTTTCTGAAGTGGGCATTTAGTTGTATAAATTTCCTTCTCAGCACTGCTTTAGCTGTATCACAGAGATTCTGGTATATTGTGTCTTTTTTCTCATTGGTTGCAAAGAACTTATTTATTTCTGCCTTAATTTCATTATTTATCCAGTAGTCATTCAGGAGCAGTTTGTTTAGTTTCCATGTAGTTGTGCGCTTTTGAGTGAGTTTCTTAATTCTGAGTTCTAATTTGATTGCACTGTGGTCTGAGAGACTGTTTCTAATGATTCATGTTCTTTTGCATTTACTGAGAAGTATTTTACTTCCAATTATGTGCTTATTTTTAGAATAAGTGTGATGTGGTGCTGAGAAGAATGTATATTCTGTTGATTTGGGTTGGAGAGTTCTGTACATGTTTATTAGGTCCACTTAGTCCAGAGCTGAGTTCACGTCCTGGATATCCTTAATTTTCTGTCTCTTTGATCTGTCTAATATTGACAGTGAGGTGTTGAAGTCTCCCACTGTTATTGTGTGGGAGTCTAAATCTCTTTGTAGGTCTCTGCTAGAAGGATTCACAGCCAAATTCTACCAGGGATACAAAGAAGAGCTGGGGCCATTCCTTCTGAAACTATTCTAAACCACAGAAAAAAAGGGAATCCTCTCTAACTCATTTTATGAGACCAGCATCATCCTGATACCAAAACCTGGCAGAGACACAACAAAAAAAGAAATTTCAGGCCAATATCCCTGATGAACACTGATGCAAAAATCCTCAGTAAAATACTCGTCAAACTGAATCCCTAGCAAATCAAGAAGCTTATCCACCATGATCAAGTCGGCTTTATCTCCATGATGCAAGAGTGATTCAACATACACAAATCAGTACAGGTAATACATCACATAAACAGAACCAATGACAAAAAACGCATGATTATCTCAATAGATACAGAAAAGACCTTTGATAAAATTCAACAGCCCTTCATGCTAAAAACTCTTATAAACTAGGTATTCATGGGACATATCTCAAAATAATAAGAGCTATTTACCACAGACCCACAGCCAATATCATACTGAATGAGCAAAAACTGGAAAAATTCCCTTTGAAAACAAGCGCAAGACAAGGATGCCCTCTCTCAGCACTCCTATTAAACATAGTATCAGAAGTTCTGGCCAGGGCAATCAAGCAAGATAAAAAGATAAAGAGTATTCAAATAGGAAGAGAGGAAGTCAAATTGTCTCTGTTTGCAGATGACATGATTGTATATTTAGAAAACCCCATCGTCTCAGCCCAAAATCTCCTTAAGCTGATAAGCAACTTCAGCAAAGTTTCAGGATACAAAATCAATGTGCAAAAATCACAAGCATTCCTATACACCAATAATAGACAAACAGAGAGCCAAATCATAAGTGAACTCCCATTCACAATTGCAACAAATAGAATAAAATACCTAGGAATACAACTTACAAGAGATGTGAAGGACCTCTAAAAAGAGAACTACAAAACACTACTCAAGGAAATAAGACAGGACACAAACAAATGGAAAAACATTCCATGCTCATGGCTAGGAAGAACAAATATCATGAAAATGACCACACTGCCCAAAGTAATTTATACATTCAGTGCTATCCCCATCAAGCTACCATTGACTTTCTTCACAGAATTAGAAAAAAATAAAAAATAAAAAAGACTTTAAATTTCACATGGAACCAAAAAAGAGCCCATATAGCCAAGACAATCCTAAACAAAAAGAACAAAGCTGGAGGCATCATGCTACCTAACTTCAAACTGTATTACAAGGATACAGTAACCAAAACAGCATAGTACTGTTACCAAAATAGATATATAGAGCAACGGAACAGAACAGAGATCTTTGACAAACCTGACAAAAACAAGCGATCAGTACAGGATTCCCTACTTAGTTAATGGTTAGGGGAAACTGGCTAGCCATAGGCAGAAAACTGAAACTGGACCCCCACCTTACACCTTATACTAAAATTAATTCAAGATGGATAAAAGACTTAAACATAAGACCTAAGACCATAAAAACCCCCAAAGAGAACATAGGCAATACTATTCAGGACATATGCTTGGGCAAAGACTTCATGACTAAAATAGCAAAAGCAATGGCAACAAAAGCCAAAATTGATAAATGGTACCTGATTAAACTAAAGAGCCTCTGCACAGTGAAAAAACAAACAAACAAATGAACAAACAAAACTATCATCAGAGTGAACAGGCAACCTACAGATTGGGAGAAAAAATTTGCAATCTACTCATCTGACAAAGGGCTAATATCCAGAATCTACAAGGAACTTAAACGAATTTACAAGAAAAAAAATCCCCATCAAAAAGTGGGTAAATGATATGAACAGACACTTCTCAAAAGAAGACATAATGCAGCCAACAACTATATGAAACAAGTATATGAAAAAAAGCTCATCATCACTGGTCATTAGAGAAGTGCAAATCAAAACCACAATTAGATACCATCTCATACCAGTTAAGTTGGCGATCATTAAAAGTCAGGAAACAACAGATGTTGGAGAGGATGTAGAGAAGTAGGAACACTTATACTGTGAGTGGGAGTGTAAATTAGTTCAATCATTGTGGAAGACAGTGGCAATTCCTCAAGGATCTAGAACAAGAAATACCCTTTGACCCAGGTATCCCAGTACTGGCTATATACCCAAATGATTATATATTATTCTACTGTAAAGACATATACACATGTATGTTTATTGTGGCACTGTTCACAATGGCAAAGACTTGGAACCAACTCAAATGCCCATCAATGATAGACTGGTTAAAGAAAACGTGGCACATATACACCATGGAATACTATGCAACTATAAAAAAGGGTGAGTTCATGTCACTCTTCATGTTTGAAGGGACTTGGATGAAGCTGGAAACCATCATCCTCAGCAAACTAACACAGGAACAGAAAACAAAACACTGCATGTTCTTACTCATAAGTGGGAGTTGAATGATGAGAACACATGGACACAGGGAGGGGAACATCACACACTGGGGCCTGTCAGGGGGTAGGGGGCTAAGGGAGGGATAGCATTAGGAGAAATACCTAATGTAGATGACAGGTTGATGGGTGCAGCAAACCACCATGGCACGTGTATACCTATGTAACAAACCTGCACGTTCTGTATAGGTATCCCAGAACCTAAAGTATAATTTTAAAAAATTAGAATATATATACTCATAGCATAAAGAACATTATAAAAACTTTAAAATAAACTTGAAGAAAGAAGAGAAACACTATATTTAGAAGCTCTACATCTTAATTTCTGTTTATGTCTCATTGGCAGCACTGGGTCATCTGACCAGATCTAGTTTGGGGAAGATTGCTAGGGAAAACAGAAGGCCAGCACACCAAGAACGTCAGTCACAAGTTTCTTCAAATTAATTCATTCTTTTTGGGGGGAGATATTAACAGTATCCAGTTTAAATCAATGTCATTATTATAGTTAAAGTGATGAAAAATGTTAAATTGATGACAAAATATTAACCAAGCTATTTAACAGATTATTGATATTCTAATTGGAATGTTTTTAAAAGTACTAAAATGTCCGATTTATCCATTTTTTGGCTTCTACTGATAACATATTGAGGCACAAAGATATTGACAAAAGTTATTGGAACAACTATAAAATTAAGACCAGGATAATTAAAAGAAAATTAATAATTTGTCTAGGTTGTAAAAAACATAGAGAGTTTGCCATATTGATCACAAATATTTACCATGTTCTGTACATTGCATTCTGTCAAAAATTATCTTCATATTTATGTTAAATTTTAGTATTTTATCCACGTGAAATAATTGATGGGGATTGAAAATGTCCATTCCAGATACTTAATTTGTGCTTTTGAGGATTTCCACCCTACCAAGGAAATCATCACACATGTGACTGCTAAAATATAAATATCACTGAAAGGGTAATGCATTTTAATCTGCAATTTCTTTGTATTAAAGGGTTAATTAGAAACCTACTTTAATGATAAAAGGGACTTAGGACTTGACCTGACTTCCGAGATTTTAGGATATAGAGGCATAACTCAGGATGGCACTGAATGGAGAAATAGAAGATTCTAAAATGTTCTATTATGCAATTTAGACAAAAACTTATGCAAAGAGGAGGCTAAAAAGTTAAATATTTAATGAAACTTGTTACAACCTCTTTTAGAATTTAGAGGTCATCAGTATAAAATCTTCATGACAGCCTTCCCTGAAAATCTATTTCTGCTTGAATAATTTTAAAACATATATCTTTTGCTTCTGAGTTATTTTTGTAGGGGATTTTCACATCCAACTTAGTAAGAAACACCCAAATGCAATGAGATAAATGATGTCCTCTCTGGTTAGCAACATGCTGAGATTTTTCATCTCTAATTCTGTTATCCTATGGTTATCATCTCCTCTGAATTATGCATATATATAGTCAATTAAATTAAAAACCTTTCAATAAATTATGCTTAGGACTGTGGAAACAGTGGATTTATTCTGAGTTAATGTGATATTCTCTCTTTATTATTCCTTATGGGGTTAAAAAAAAAGTGGCCTCCCAACCTTTTGCCAAATGTGCATATGCCATATGATTATGAGGGACCACTGGCTGGAAATGTCACAAATGAGCAACAAGTAAACTAGTCCAAATACATCAGGATTGGTAACTGATTATTAATCTACATTAATCAACTATTTTTAAAAGTGATATGAAAAAAAACTCCACCAAGGCATGTATATCTGCCTGACATTCTACTGGCAAAATAACTACACATAACCTCTGTACTTTGATATCCAGGATTGGGGCCACCTACTCTGTGGCCTGCAAAGGGAAAGAGAAAAATATCGTGAGGAGTGTGTGGGTTACATCATTTTTGTCTTTTTAGTTTGGAAAAATTTCAAACTTACAGAAAAAGTTGCAAGACTATTACAAAGAACTTTTTCTTCTTAACCATTTTGCAGTAAATTGCCAACATAATGCTTCATCACCTTTCAGTACTTGGGTTAGTATTTTCTACAAAAAGAGGGATATTTTCCAATTACCACAATACAGCCATCAAAATCAGAAAATGTATATAGGTACATTTTTACTGTATCAACCACAGACCCAGTCAGCTTTTGCCAATTGTCCCAAAAATGCCCTTCACGGTAAAATAATCCAGTTGAGGATCATGAATTGCATTTTGCTGTGATTCCTTTTAGCCTCCTGCAATCCGGAATGGTTTTCTGGTCTTCTCTTGATTTTCATGACTTTGGAACTTTTGAAGACTAGAGGTTAATTATTTTGAAGAATGTCCCTCACTATGAGTTTCTCTGATACGTTCTCATAATTAAATTCAGGTTCTGCATCTTTGGCAGAAGTGTCACAGACGTGATTCAGTGTTCTGCTCATTTAGTCCTATCAGGTGGCAAGTGATTTTGTTTTTCATTACTGATGATGATAACCTTGATGACTTGTTTAAAGTGGTAATTGCAAGATTTTTCTACTTGAAATTGTTTCACTTCCCCTTTTTAGTATGTATTTTGTTTGAAGGTATTTTGAGAGGATGTAAATATTGTGTTTCCTCTCACCATTTCACTAAGTAGTTTTAGTATATATTGATATTTTTTAGTGAAATTATTTCAGCTATGATAATTGTCAAGTCATGATTTTCTAAATGTTTTTTCTTTTTTTTTCTTTTCTTTTTTTTTATTATTATACTTTAAGTTCTAGGGTACATGTGCATAATGTGCAGGTTTGTTACATATGTATACTCATGCCATGTTGGTGTGCTGCACCCATCAACTCGTCAGCACCCATAAACTCGTCATTTACATCAGGTAT
>NW_012115799.1:3284578-3297293 GCF_000951035.1 Colobus angolensis palliatus | reverse complement strand
TTTCTTTCTCTTGCCTGATTGCCCTAGCCAAGATAGATTACTTTTAAGGTATGCTTTTAGAAAATATGCACACATGTTCACTAGCCCTGCTTACACAAAGTATTTATGACTTTAATAACAAGGACCTTGACAAAGAAACCTCCAAAGTGACTAGAACTTATTTCAACTTTGATATTGTTTATCTTCTTTAAATATGTACTTAGTTCTTCAAATTACTTTTATTTTAAAATATTCTATATATTTTTCTGTATACCTACAAATAAACATAGTTTATATAGTTATTTATATTTTTTAAAACTACTTTATGCATATATATACTTGTGTATATATGTATGTGTATATACTGTATCTGTATGTATGTCTATAGACTGTATGTATGTATACACACAGTATATGTATGATATATATATAAAGTACATATATATTATACACACACACACACACACACACACACACACACACACAGTCAGTCTTCAGTGTCCATGGGGGATTGGTTTCAGGACTTCCTGCAGGTACCAAAATCCACAGATGCTCAAGTCCCTTATATAAAATGGTGTAATATTTGCTTATAACCTATGCATATTCTCCTGTATACTTTAAATCATCTTGTAATACAATGTAATGCTGTGTAAATCCTTCTTGTTCTGTATTGTTTAGGGAATAATGATCAAAAACGTCTTACATGTTCAATACAGATGCAAGTTTTTTAAAACTTTAATCCGTAATCGGTTGAATTCACTGGTGTGGAACCCATAGATATAGAGGACTGACTACATATAAAAATGAAAGTAAAATTAAATTATAAAGTATAAAAATAATGTTTAAATATATGATACAGTATAATAAAGTAAAAGGTTTAGGAAAAAGTAGAAAAAAAATTTAAAGTTAAAGATAAAATTCTACTACAGCAATACCATAGAAAATGACAAGGTATCATTGTGATGAGAAGAAAGAATTCACATAGACTTGGCATTTGTTTTGTTTTCCTTTCATTGCCTCAAGTAGTATTATGCTGAAGAAATAGCATTTCTAATCTCAGTTTAGTTAGGTTTCTATTTTATATTCTGAAGTACAAAGAATATAAAATAAAATCAATGAATAAATTATCCCTGAAAAACAACTTTATTTCTCAACTCAGAGGTGGCCATAAATTGAGGAGAGATTCATTTATAATAACTCAATGAACTAAAAATTAATAATTTTTTGTCAAATGGATAATAGTCTTCAAAATATTATGTGTTCCTTGCTGAGGTAAAATGGTGGGAAGTTTGATAACATGATTTTCCAATTTAATATTGTTTCTAAATGAATTTTCAAATATGTAACTTATTTGAAAATCGTTATAGGTTTTCTGATATATTATGTTTATTTTCCCAGTTTTTAAGAAATTTTGCTAAAATTTATTCATATTACATGCTAAAGTAAATTTTCTAGGCTAGATTTAAGGGTTTTTTTTTTTTTTTTTTTTTTTTACCATAATGATACAAAGTGAGGTAACCTTCAGATGTATGTTTTAAGATATCAGTATTTCTTACATTTATCGCAGCTTGTTTTTGCCCTTGCAATTACTGTAGCAGTTTCTTTGGTGAAATCTGGGCATGTATAAGGTTATTCTGAGGTTTACCCACTGTTGAGAAACATTCTGTATTCTAGGTTTTTGCAATTCCAAATACAGATCACAGACTAGTGGTCTCAGCATCATCTTGGGGGGCTTGGTGGAAATGGCAAATATTAGGTCCCATTTCAGAATACTGCAACAGAATCTCTAATAATAACAAGATCCCAAAAGATTTACACACACACACACACACACATACACACACAGAGTTTAGCAAGCACCTAGGACCAACCCCATTAAACATTACTTTGTAGGATTTCCAAAACCGTTTACTATAAACAGTGGCTTGATTCTTCATAATAATGAACTTTAAGGTTAATTGAAATCTAGATGTCATTACTTCCTTGTTTCTCTTCCTTGGTGGAAAGATTATAGAATGTTTTTCTAAGAATATCGTAGACACAAAATTTATGTTGTCAAATGAATGGAATCACTTTGTTGAGACTACTAGTATATAGGTACCACTATGTTTTGTGATAGGTATCAATAAGGCACAAAACAATTTCAGAATAAAGTTTTCAGAACCAGCTGCATTTCTGACAGTCATTTCACTGCAAGTGGCTTCTGAATCATTTGATATTGAGATAGTAGTGAATCTCTTGTTCTGTGGCCAACCTCATTACCCAGGGCTATTTTGCCAGAAGAGACAGTGCTGAGCAGGAAACATCTGCCTCTCTGTTCCCTGCTGTCCTCTCAGAATCTCATCAGCTGTTGCTGTATGAAGACTTCATAGCTGTGTATTTCAGAAACTTATGTCAGCTGTTTTATTATCATACAGATCCTCAGCATAATTGTCAATAGACCATGTATACTTGCCATCATCCTAAGATTTACTAGCTTTCATTTATTTATCAATCCAATGAGACCACTAATAATCCTGATACTCTCTGAGTTTTGTTCACAACACTTCGTCTTCTAATGATTGAACTGTCTGTCGACACCTCCATCTCAAGAACTCAAAATCTTTCAGGAGTAACAAAGTCTTATTTCTCTATGTCAATAAAGGCTTTTGAGAGAAGACTTTTCAACTAATCTTACATGAAATATGAAACAGGATTTCTCAACTCTGATATGGTAGTTTTATTTTACCCGAGATAAAAGCCAGTTGTTTTTTAAGTGGAACAAAGCGCATCACTTTGAGTCTTATCTGTCCCCTTTCCAGACTGGACTTAGGATAAGCTCAAACCTATGTGATTCTCCATTTCAACACACTCATGAGTTGAAATAAAATTGAATAAAGTGTCTTCACCTTTGAGTTACAAAATTATGTCCTATACTGCATTGCTATATTATTGCTTATTTTTTTCCAAGTAAAACAACTTGTGAACTACAAAATTGCATGACTAATGAAATAACAAAACCCCACAAAAACAAAAACTGTCAATAAAAACCCAAAACCAAAACAAAGTGAAGTAACTTAGAAGATAGCAAGTTTTATTATAAAAATATAATAGTTTAGATAGGTGCTCTTTGACTCAGGAATTGACAAAGAAACCAAAGAAAAACTAGGGGCCCTAAAAGCAAAGTAATAGGTAATCAGATATTGACTTATGAGAGACAGGACATTAAAAAGCAGTGGGAGAGAATACCCTTTTTGTATAATTGTGCTGAAACAACTGGCAATCCATGCATGGAGAAAAATGTAATTGGGCTTCAACCCCATACAAAAGGTAGATTATTAGATCTGAAAAGCAAAAGTCTAAAATTAAAGATATTATAGAAGAATTTTCATTACATTTTGACAGGGAAGAGACTTTTTAAGTAAAAAGCACTGACAGGAAAAGAAAGATGGGTAAATTTAACTACAAAAAATTAAAAGCTTTTTATCAAGAGATTATATACTATTGTGAAAGTGATAAAACAAGTCATAAAATCAGAAAAGGTATTTGTAAAATGTGTTTGACAAATACTTTGTATACAAAACACTAAAAAATTGCTCCTACAAATAATTAAAATAAAAGGAAATCCTAACTAGTAGGAAAGTGAATAAAGGGGAAGTATTCCAATGACAGGTTAATATATGGAATGGTATTTTGCTTTATTAGCAATTATCATGTGCAAATAAAAAATATTGCATACAGCAATATGCCCATCATATTGGAAAAATTAACTAGTTTGACAATAGGAAGGTTTTCTGAGCATATGAAATAATGGAACTTCCTTGCCCTTGATGAATTGGCATAACCACTTTGTAAAGTTTGGTATCATTTAATAAAATTGAAGATATGTGTATTCATGGATCCACTAACTCTCTTTCTTATTGCATCTTCTCAAGATACATATTTACATAAAATAACATTATTTTTTTAAAGTTCAAACTGGAAATCATCTATACCTTTATCATTCCTTAAATATATTATTAAATTATTATATAGTCATATAGTCATGGCATGGAAGACTGCAGAGTAATGATTTTTTTATTGCTATTCTTTTATATTGCTGGCTAGTATTACATTGTATAGATACACCAGTTTCTTCTTTCATTTGCTGATTGAAAGATATCTTGTTTTCAATTCTTGGAGTCCATGAAGTGGCTATTAACTGTGCCACATAGGTTTTTTGTGTGAATATAAATTTTCTTTTCTCTTGGGTAAATGCCTACAAGTAGAGTTGCTTGGTAATATGATAAGTGTTTGATTAATTGCATGAAGAATGGCCAAACCATTTTTGAAAGTGATTGTTCCACTTTACCTCTAAGAATATATAAATGTTTCAGTTGGTGTTTTCAGCACTTGATGCTCTCAGTTTATTTTAATTGTTTTTTTAACCATTCTATAGAGTGTGTAGTGCTGTCTCATATTTTTGTTCTGCATTCTTCTAACAACAGTGAAGTTAGACACTCTTTTCAAGGGTTTATTCGCCACCATACATCTTCCTTGGTGGCTTCTGTTTAGATCTTTTCCATTTTTAATTTATTTACCAATTGCTGATTTGTGAGAGTTTCCTATAATTTCTAGATACAAGTCATGTGACAGAAATATATGCATTTAACAAGTATTTTTGCCCAGCTGTATCTATCTCTGCAGTCTTTCAACAATGTCTTTTCCAGACAGAAAGTACAATTTATATTTTCATTTATGAGTCATGCTCTTAGTGTCCTATCTAAAAACTCTTTGGGTCCAAATCCAAGATCACAAATATTTTCATTATAATCTTTTTCTAGATTTTTTATAACTTCGTGGTTTGCATTTAAAGGTTGTAAGACATTTTAAATTACTTTTTAGATAAGGTATAAGATGAATTGAGGTACACAGTTTTGTGAATGGATGTTCAAAGTTTCAAGCAGCATTTCTTGTAAAGATGTATCCTTTATCCATTCACTTGCCTTTGCACCTAGAAAAAAATATCAGTTGACAGTGGAGGTATATTCTGGGTTTTCTGTTCTACTCTATTGATTGATGTGTTCATGTTTTCATCGATATCACCCTATCTTGGTTTCTGTTTTTATCTTTATAATTGTTGATGTTTTTGCCTTATTTGGGTTTATTTTCTTAAATTTCTTATCATGGAAGTATAGCTTACTGATTTGAGACTTTTCTTCTTTTCTAAAATAAATACTTAGTGCTATACATTTTTCTCTAAGCATTCCTCTAGTGGCATTCCAATCATTTTGATATGTTGTATTTTCATTTACACTCAGTTAAACATAGAGTTGCATTTAATATTTATTCTTTCATGCATAGATTATTCAGAAGTATAGTTTTTAACTTCCAGTTTTTCAGGGCATTTTTTCAAATAGCTTTTCTTTTGTAATTGATATCTAGTTAAAGTATGTTATTGGAAACACCCTTTGTTGAATTTCTATTCTTGTACATTTGTTAAGAATTGTTTTATGACCCAGAATAGAATATATCTTGGTGATTGCTTCATCTGCACTTGAAAAAAATGCATATCTGCAATTTTTGGGTATTCTTTAAATGTCAATTAGATCAAGTTAGTAATTACAACATTAAAAAATCATAATGGTTGCCCTATGTTATACAATAAACACCTTTGATTAACCACTGTATCTTCAAATAATATGATATTTCACATATAAGTACTTCACAACGGTATATTCCTAATTCCCCTCTCCCATCTTTGTATTGTGGTTGGCATATATTTTACTTTTACATATGCTATAAATGTACATTTACTTTATACTATTTTTAATTTACATATCAGTTATCTTCTAAAGCAATGAAAAAACAAGAAATAAGTAAAGAATTTTAAACTATCATTTATTCTAGTATTCTTTTTACTGTGCAGATCTATATTGCTGTCCGTATTGTTGTCTTTCATCCAAAAAACTTGGTTTAATATTTTTTATAGTGTAGGCTGGAAATGAATTCTTTCCATTTTTGTTTGAGAAAGCCTTCTTTTTTTGGAAAGACATTTTGTTTTTACTAGATATAGTTAAACAGATATATATTTCCTTTTGCTAGGCCTTCAGTATAGGTGTCTGAATTACTATAGTCAGAGGTTGGACGGGGCTTGAAATTTGTCGTTGCTATAGTTACCCACTGTGCATTACAGGCTTCAAATTCCTCTGGCAAAACCTTTGGTTTAGGATGGGGGCTAGTTGGCTTGAGGATTGTTTACAGTGGGGACCAATTTACAGTTTCTCATTGCCAGCTCTGCCTTCAACTTTCAGTCTTCCTTTTGTACTGTACCTGCATGAGATTTGCTTTTGTATTCTTTATCCCAGTCATAAAGAGCATGGTGGAGGTGTTTTCTGATAATTTATCATTATGCCTTAATCTTAGTTAGTTTCTGTGTTTCAAAATATTAAGACTATGGCCTTCACAATTTCTCCTGCTGTGCTTCAGCTGTAGCTTTTGGCTCAAGATGTCTTCCTCCCTCTCCCCAGGTGTTAGTGTTTACTGATTCTTTCTCCTTATTGCAGTTGTTTTTTCCTAGTGCCCTAAAGTTGACAGTTTTTATTGTCTTCCCCCTATGAATTAAACATGTGTTCCAAAAGGAAATAAAATATTTTTCAAAAAAAGATTCTACAGCTATTTATGTCCTGTTATGTCTTTCCTATCTGAAGCCACAGAAAATGAAAACTTGCATCCTACTTTCCCCCATCTCCAAGAATGAACTGCCCACTAGAATCTGTTGCTTCTGTTCATTCTTCATGGACATCAGGGTGCTGATTCATATGTTATGCTGAGGTTTTACAGCTGTTTTCTGCAGGTGGATACTCCCATTACAGTCCTATCCCTTCATTGCCCTCTGAATACCTGGTATATTTTTCTATGGGTTTCTATTGCTTTTATCAATCTGACCTCTCATGGCTTTCAGGAGTTAGTTTCTAGATTTATAATTTTACCTTTCTTGTTTTTCAATGAGGAAATTATTTTACCCCAAATATGAATATAAACATGAATATAGACACAAATACAAACATTTATGTATAATTATAAACACATATATTAAAACAAATTTGGCCAGGCGCAGTGCTCACACCTGTAATCCCAGCACTTTGGGAGGCCAAGGTGGGTGGATCACGAGGTCAGGAGATGGAGACCATCCTGGCTAACACGGTGAAACCCCGTCTCTACGAAAAATACAAAACATTAGCTGGGCCTGGTGGCGGGCGCCTGTAGTCCCAGCTACTCGGGAGGCTGAGGCAGGAGAATGGTGTGAACTCAGGAGGCGGAGCTTGCAGTGAGCCGAGATGGCACCACTGCACTCCAGCCTGGGCGACAGAGAGAGACTCTGTCTCAAAAAACTAAAATAAAATAAATTTAACTATAATATCACATTTAAATCTAAATACGTATTTTCTGTAAGAGCTGTGGTATAATTTATTTGGTATATCTTGATCAGTCTTTTTCGATCCTTTTCCAAAACTATTTCCTCATTTAAAATGGAAAGTGACATTACATCTCACTCCATAATCTAAAATGTTTACAATTTATTGCCCATTTCCCCAAAGCCTTTTAATTTCTCCAAACAGCTTTTAATTTCCAGGAAATATTCCTAGATGTAAAATGTGACTTTATGAATAATTTCTGCATTTCCCTTTTGGGCAAGTTGCTGCTTATCTGGCAAGCTTTAAAAGATATTTTCAAAAAAGACTTAAAAGGGAGCAGTAATTAGCTTTTTTTTAACTTTGAAACATTCTGTTTGGATTTTGTTCCACATCAAGAATATTTTGTGAGGTATTTCAGAGGAAATTTATCTACCTCATTTTTAAAAATGAATTTAATGCCATATGCTACAATATCTGTTAATGGGTTTAATTAAACCTTTTGCATTTGAAGATTTTATCTTGAAAACCTGAGGTAACCATGACACATGACATGTTTTTAATAACTACGCTATTAATGGCTATAAATTAATTTACCTAGGATATTAATATTGAATGTACAATGTTAAAGATTTCTAAACAGTCAGACATGTACTTTTAAAAAGATATTTTACTCATATTACCTTTACACTAAAATATTTTGATTACATATCTTAAATATTTTGATAGTTCACTTGATTACTGCTGTTAAAATTAGTGATATTAATCCTTATGACCGACTTAAAGTTACACCGTTTTTGTATACTGTTTATATAATTGTGCTCTTGTTATAATCCCCTGCCTGTACCTAAAATAATAAATGGCTAATCACTAATATACACAGCAGAACACTGAAACATTGCATTAGCCCCATACTCAGAAAAAGACAATGCAGAAGAGAATCTTTCTGACTTAATTTGTGGTAGAATAGATCATCTATTATGTCTCCCTAAACACAAATGTTCCACCTAAATAGATGGATATTTTCTAATCAATTCCAGTGATTCATTAAAAACATCTCTCCAAATGAATCAACATGGGAAGTATTATAGATGATAATATATTATGTTTTAACATATTTAAATTTAATACGAACTTGCATCTATTAGAGATAACGTTTAAATAATTTAGGCTCCTTACATAAATTTGCTGCTAGTTTCTGATACAATTTTCAAACATTTGCAAAGAACTAATTGGATTTAAAGTTATTAAATAGTCTTTAAAGCATATTAACACAGGAATTGCACTGGATTGCCAAAGTAATAAAACCACTCATAAATTGTAATGACATGAAAATGAAAAGAACCAAAGAATGGACTTATATAGCCCTGGGGTAGACAGCACCGAATGACAGTCCTTTTTGTGTCCACTGATTATATGATCTACCTGTTTTTAATTTAAAATAATAAATTGTAAGTAATACTTATTTCTATTATTTCTATTATATATACTTGATTAAAATAAAATTTACTTAAATTTTTTTAGAAAATAATAAAGACAATTGCACTGTACATTGAAACTCATACACGATGCAGCCCAAATATTATTTACAGAAATTTCTGCCTGTAAAACTCTTTTGCTGAAGGATGAGAGCAATTAAATTAATCATTGAAATATTTTAAAAGAACCAAACCTTATGAAAACCTAAGAAATTGGGATGAAATAAATATAAAATTATACATAATAATAATACATACATAATAATAAATATACATAATAATAATAAATATAAAATAATACAAAAAGCAGAATTAATGAATAACTAATAACCAGACTACTGAAAGAAAAATTAGAAGACTAAAGCTAGCATATCTCTGGAAAATATTGTCATAGAAAATAAAACATACTCAAAAAATTTGGAAATTTTTTAATGCCAAAAGTTTTAAAGAAAATTTAAAAAATAAAAAAAAGGATATATATTTGTACTTACAAATCTATTTAAATATTCAGGTTCTCTCACTTCTAATAAGCTGATATTGCTTAGTGTTTGATATTTCAAGCTTTATGAGCTGAAGATCTACCACTAACGTTTGCATTCTGCTGATTTCTCCAGGTACTTATTGAAATACTCAATTTTCACGGTGCTCTGATGGCTTTGGCAGGTGAGAGAGAAAAACGACATCTGTAGTTTGTGTTACTTCATTAGAGATGTTGTTTGGGGCCATAAAGCGTTACAGAATTTATTAATAGCTAATTCTGCTTTCAAAATGTATACATGCCTCTTTTCTTCCAGTGTATATCACACGAGAAACAGTTACAGAGAAATACTTTCCATACTGCCTCAACATTGTACCCCAAGCCACTCTGGCTCTCTTGTGGAATCAAAGCCTTTATGCCAAATTGCTTCCTCTTGATTTTTCTTAACCTACTCATTATCTCCTGTGATGGTTAATTTTGTATGTCTGCTTGACTAGATCATGAATGCCCAAACTGACTAAACAGGATTTCTGGGTATGTGTATGTGAGGGTGTTTCTACATGAGATTAGCATTCGAATTGGACTCAGTGAAACTGACTGCCTTCACCTATGTGGATGAGCATCATCAATCTATTGAGGGCTTGAACAGAATAAATGGCAGAGAATGGGAGAATTTGCCCCAGTTTCAGGCAAATGTGAGCTGGGATATCCATCTTCTTCTCTTGCCCTCAAAGCTCCTGGTACTCAGACCTTCAGACTGACTGGGATCTATACCATCAGCTGTCCATTTCTCATGGCTTCAAACTATACCACCATCTTTCTTGCTCTCCAGCTTGCTGGTGGCAGATTGTGAGACTTCTTAGCCTCCATGATCATGTGAACCAATTTCTTTTAATAAATCTCATTATATATGTTTGCATATATAAGATTTATTTCGCATACATGTATCTCATGTATAAGCATATGAATATAGATTTATGTTATAGATATGTGTATATATAAAAGATATATATAGATAGATAGCAATTGTCCAGATTCTAATAACAATAGGAAAATTGATCATATAAGCCAGTATCAACTACAAGTCTTACACGTTGATATCCTGGATAGATTATTTTAATTAAACAAATGTCAAGCAAATAATATATTTCTAAAGAAAAAAGGGAAAGGCAACATTTTTATCTAGTTAGCCATTCAACTAAAATGACATCATTGTACAAAATATTGCAATAAGAACCTGGACATTGTTTTGGTTTTTTGTTTTGTTTTGCTTGTTTGTTTTTGTTTTGGTTTGGTTTAGTTTTTTTTTTTCTTCCTTAAACAATATGTGAAAGCATTATCTTTTATTTATGTCTGTTCACCAAAATGTTCTTGATAAATGGTCAAATGTTGATAGCAAGTATTGGAAAAAGACATTGGATAGAGTTTCTTTTCTTGAAGTCTTCTCAGTTATTATATCCCTTATAAGAGAGTCCCTTGCCCCTTTGGCCATATGAGAACGTGGAGAAGACAGCCATCTATGAAGCAAGAGGTCAGACTTTGCCATACATTGAATCTGCTGGCACCTTAATCTTGAACTTCTCAGCCTCTGAAACTATAAAAACATAAATTTCTCTTATTTTAAAACCACATATTTTATGTTATTTTATTATAGCAATCCAAATGGACTAAGATAAATTTTATTCTAGCAAAAATGATGGGAATGATGTCAAATTATTAGTTGAAATAGGTTGATTTCTGGACAATATCTTTGAATAAGGTAGGTCAACAATCTATGTCAAAAGCTGTTAATAAATTTTTGTATTAACTAATCTTTTTTACTTTTTAAGAAGAAATTCTGGATGTAATGACTTTTGGCTGGTAATCACATATACTGTTACTTTGGGTTATAATACTTTTCACAAAATGAGATCTAGATTTTAGCCTCTATTTAAAAAATGTTCATAGACAAAGTTGAAATAACATTTATTAGAGTCAGAAAACGTTGACTTCTGAGACAAACATAAATTTATTAATGAATAAGCTATTTTATTTAAAAATATATAAATCATGTTTATCCAATGCTTGCAGGAATAATTAATACAAATGAACTGAAATTAATTCTTATACTGAAAACAAAAAATTCTTACATGATATCAAATATTGGAGAATGTCAGAGGTGTGTGAACCAGAGCAACTCCGTCTTAAATAGGAGCTGGTTAAAATGAGGCTAAAACCTATTGGGCTGCATTCCCAGATGGTTAAGGCATTCTAAGTTACAGGATGAGACAGGAGGTCAGCACAAAATACAGGTCATAAAGACTTTGCTGATAAAACAGGTTGCAGTAAAGGTGTGGGCCAAAACCAAAAAGGTGACAAGAGTGACCTCTGGTCGTCCTCACTGCTACACTCCCACCAGCACCATGACAGTTTACAAATGCCATGGCAACATCAGGAAGTTACCCATATAGTCTAAAAATGGGAGGCATGAATAATCCACCCCTTGTTTAGCATATTATCAAAGCATAGCCATAAGAAAGGGGGAACAAGCAGCCCCCCTCTGTCTATGGAGTAGCCATTCTTTTATTCCTTTACTTTCTTAATAAGCTTGCTTTCCCTTGGCACTGTGGACTCACCCTGAATTCCTTCTTGTGTGGGAGCCAATAATCCTCACTTGGGGTCTTGATCGAGACCCCTTTACTGTAACAAGATTATTTAAATAATGTTAGGAAAGCTCAACATCATTAAATTAACTGCACTACTGGAAATGTTTATATTTTATCAGGGTTTCATAAAGGCAAGATTATAAATAACCCTGCATGCAAATATCTCAGCTCAGAATACCTTACTGAAATAACCACTCAGTTTGAAAGACTTTAAACAATTATTGTAAAACTATTTAGCAGAGCATGGCAATGGTCTGTGTTACTTATATATCCACAGTAGCAGTAGAAATGAGGATAAGTGAATGGATAAGAAATATATTTTTGAGATAGACCCAAATAGGACTTGCTTCTGAATTTGGTATGAGGGTTTAGGGAAAGAAAGGAAATAGTGATTACTCCTAGGATTCTGGTTGAGCATTTTGTGTGTATGATGGTAACATTTGCTGATGAGGAATATTGAGACAAAAGTAGATTTTCATAGTATAGGATTGGTGACATAAGACAATACTGGACATAATAAGTATGAAAGGCCTACTACATATTAAAGTGGAGGTTAAAAAAAAAAAGTAATGTGTGTGCAGGAGGGAGGATAAGGGAGAGATTTAGATATATAGGGGAGAGATTAAGAAGCAGGGGTAAATATGAGACATTTGAACAAGATGGCCTTAAAGTTTTCCACAGCTCAACTGACACGCTTCTTCCTGACTCTAGGCTCCTGATCTCCCTTTTCTTAGAGCGTTTACTTTAGAAAACTTTTTTTTT
>NW_012115799.1:3268183-3283235 GCF_000951035.1 Colobus angolensis palliatus | reverse complement strand
GCTGTAGCACACATCTACTTTAGAAAACTTTTAAGATGTAAATCGTTTTCAATGTCTTGACAGTTTTACGACCTAAGAATGACTTTCTTAAAGACCTGGAAGCCATCCCTTTGAAATGTAATCATTAAGAAGATAATGCCCCCATCTTCCAGTCTCCCTAAGAGAGCAGGAATCTAACATCAATTAGCAGACTGGCTAAACAGGATTTCCGGGTGTGTGTGTGTGTGTGAGATTGTTTCCACAGGAGGTTAGCATTTGAATTGCTGGACTCAATGAAACTGACTGCCTTCACCTATGTGGGTGAGCATCATCAATCTATTGAGGGCTTGAACAGAACAAATGGCAGAGAAAGGGAGAATAATTTGCCCCAGTTTCTGCCTGGCTGTGTGTAGTCATGTGCTAATTAGGCACCAGTTAGCAGACATAAATGGCCTAAGAACAGAGAAACACTTTTACACACTCAGGAATAAGTCATGCTTACCGCCTTCCACTGACCAGACTCCCCCCATAACTTCTATTAAAATAATAGACCACTATGCCTTTATTACTGTGATCTAAGGACCAGCAACACTGGCATTCCTGGGAGACTGTTAGAAAAATAAAAAAAAAAAATGCTCAGAGCTCCCTAAATCAGAAGCTGCATTTTTAACAAGATTCCCAAATGGGAATAAGTGGATAATGGAGGATGGAAAAGTGAACTGGATGTGCAGTTAAAGCTGACATATTATTAGAATGTGAGCTGTGGGATAAATGAAAGGATGGGATGGCATGGTCAAAGACAGCAATGTTAAATCTAAGCTGAATACAAAGTGAGTTAGTGGGATTATCAGTGAAGGCATGGTCAAATTTACAGTCATGGGTGGGACTGGCTGACAGTAATCCAGGTGCTAGACTCATGGGTGAGGTGAGTGAGGAAGAGTGACAGGGAGGTCTTTAAGGGTGATGGCTGTCAAAAAGAGTGCATAGTGCAATGGCATGTGCTTCAAATGTTTTGGTTTTTTAAAAAAACAGAGAAAGGAAACATGGTTTAGAAGTGTTAGCTGCATGAATGTCTTCCTTTGAGAAATGTCTGTTCATATCCTTTCTCCACTTTTTGATGGGGTTGTTTGTTTGTGACAGACTGGATTAAGAAAATGTGGCACATATACACCATGGAATACTATGCAGCCATAAAAAAGGATGAGTTTGCGTCCTTTGTAGGGACATGGATGCAGCTGGAAACCATCATTCTTAGCAAACTATCACAAGAAGAGAAAACCAAACACCACATGTTCTCACTCATAGGTGGGAACTGAACAATGAGATCACTTGGACTCGGGAAGGGGAACATCACACACTGGGGCCTATCATGGGGCGGGAGAGGGATTGCATTGGGGAGTTATACCTGATATAAATGATGAATTGATGGGTGCTGACGAGTTGATGGGTGCAGCACACCAACATGGCACAAGTATACATATGTAACAAACCTGCACGCTATGCACATGTACCCTAGAACTTAAAGTATAATAAAAAAAAAAATAAATAAATAAAAGAAGTGTTAGCAACACCCCGTTTGTTGTCTTCAGTTGTGAAGTACATGCAAAGGAAATAAAAAACAGCCTTTTCTTAAGAGAGCGAGGTGTAGGTTGTGGCCTCAGGAAAATGTCAGGTTTCAGATAAGCCAGGAATTGGCAAACTATTTCTTTTTTTCTTTTTTTCTTTTTTTTTTTTTTTTGAGACGGAGTCTCGCTCTGTTGCCCAGGCTGGAGTGCAGTGGCCGGATCTCAGCTCACTGCAAGCTCCGCCTCCTGGGTTTACGCCATTCTCCTGCCTCAGCCTCCCAAGTAGCTGGGACTACAGGCGCCCGCCACCTCGCCCGGCTAGTTTTTTGTATTTTTTTTAGTAGAGATGGGGTTTCACCGTGTTAGCCAGGATGGTTTCGGTCTGCTGACCTCGTGATCCGCCCGTCTCGGCCTCCCAAAGTGCTGGGATTACAGGTTTGAGTCACCGCACCCGGCCTGGCAAACTATTTCTATAGAGAGCCAGATAGCAGATATTTCAGGCTTTGTGGGCCAGATGTTCTCTGTCACGACTACTCAACTCTGTTCTTGAAGTAGAAAAGCAGCCATAGATATTAAGTAAATAAATGAGTGTTTCAATAAAACTTTATGTACAAAACAGGCAACAGGATAGATTTTGCTTGTGGGCTTTGTTGATTCCTAAACTGAGGCATCTAGATGAAGAGTAGTGAGGATGATAAATGCTAAAATGAGGATAATTAACCACTGTTCCAGAGGAATTAATGGAAAGCATTGGCAAGCTGTGGAAGATTTATGTCAAGTTAGGAGTGTGACACCCACTCTTAGTGAGCAAGATTTCTGCTGGTAGCTAAAGTAAACAGCAACAGGAGTCATGGAGAATTAGTCCTGATATTGTCTTCTTAAATTATAAATTAATCACTTATTTATAATATTTCATGAATATACAAGAATACATTTTAAACTATATGGATGCTATAAAAGTGAAATGAAACTTGTGTGCCCAACTTAAGAAATAGATCATAGCTAATGTTTTGAAACCCTCATGCGTCCTCTCACATTCATATCTGTCTTTCCCTTCCTCCAGAGATAAGCTGTACTGTAAATATTTTGTTTTTGTTTTTAGTTTTTCTATACCTGGATTTAAGTTAAAGGACAGGTATAGAAATTGGATGACTGAATAAATAGTTAAGGACCTCAGGAGAGATTGAGAAACTTTTCTCGCAGAAGTGTGTGCTTATATTTCAAAGGCAGATAAAACTATGATATAAATGAAAAAATTCATTTACATTCCAAAGAGTTTGAAATTAGGAAACTTCCTCTCTTCTCTTCCTAGAGAAGATTTGTTTACGTGAAGTAGATAAAATTATCCCCAATCACTGGAGGAGAAGGTGGCAGCTGGGCAGTCTATAGCCCATATAAGCTCCCGGAATTGTAATTTTGGGATTCCTTGCCTTTGGTACAAAAATCTTCTTTTATACACTTGCAGACCTGGCTCTTATTGCATCACTTTGAAGGGGAGAAATAGGGTACAGGAAACAAATGTGCTTACTACTGTAGTAATAGTCATCCCCAGTCCAGAAGCTTCATGTTTATTGTCAGGGCAAAATAGATAAACATAGATATCAAAAACTAACCACCACCAGCAGCAGAATATGTATTCTTTGTATTATATATTCTCTGGGCTCTGAGGCTTTAGAAGTCCTATTTCCTAAAAGTACTCAAGAGATTCACCATGAACACAGAAAAATCTTCACTGAACTATAAGCTGTGACACCTGTGTGAAAGTTGGGACTCCTCATGTTTGCAGACCAGAAGATGAGAAGAGGGGTCATTATCCTGGCTGCATTAATTGACTCATGATCAGAAGAAGGTAGGGATGCTACTCCACAATCATGAAGAATGCAACACCTTGTTCATCCACTTGGGCACTTCTTGATAATTCCTTATACATTTTAATAGGAAATAGATGTGTGTAGCAGCCACAACCTGAGAAGTACATAATATCCAGGGTGCAGATCACTCCAGAATGAAGAATGATGCACCACATAGGCCATGGAGATCTGCAGAGGTGCTCTTTGAAGGAAAGAAGAATCTAAAGTGGAAAACAGAGATCATGAATGCCAGTTATGATGGTTCTGACAGCAGCTGCAGCAATGACAGCTGTCATTTGTTCTACTGAAGTTTCCCTTGATAAAAGTAGCCTATCTCAACCTTGCACGAACTGCTACCACAGTTTATAAGAATACTCAAGCAGCGTGAGGAATAGTCGTTAGTGGATTCTATGCTGCACTGCCCAGATCCTGCTGTAGGATTGAATGACTTACTCTCTTAGCTTCTGGTAGCACTACTGCTGTCAGACAGCACTGAGTGGCCACCTCACAAAAAGTCCTATTTCTGACCTGGGCAGCCAATATGCAATGACTAATCAGTGCTGGGGGATAATCTCCCCTCCCCTTGTACCAACATGGAACAAGTGGGAAGGGCATGGGATTGACAGAGGCCTCCTCTGTTGACACTGCATCACTGACCGCCTTCACCCCTGCCCACTTCTACTTTCTCCTTTCCTCCCTTTCCACAGCTCTTTTTTTCCCAAGAACATCCTTTACTACTTCCCATAGGTTAATTTGAATCTCATTGTCTTCTTCTTGAGGAACCCAACCAATAACACATATCAATTAATATAAAAATATGGATCTGAATGATACACTGATACTTTGAAGGATAAATGTTTTGTCCATTTATAAAATTTAAAAAGAAACATTCTTAAAATTCCAGTGAAAAATACACAACCTGATGGTAGCACTCACCAAAGCTGAGCACCTGCTACAGTACCTTCTCTGGAGGACAGATGAAAATTCATAGAGCAGTACTGTGGCACCTTTGCTAGTTAAATGTGTAGCAGTGGCAGCAGCAGTCACCTCATGTGGGAGCTTGTTAGGCTGTCAGTCTCTGCCCAGACCTGCTGAGTCAAATTCCTCATTTTTATAAGATCCTAAGATAATTCCTATTCTCTGGTTTAGATTAATGATTCTCAATGCTAACTGTAAGGTAGAATCACCTATGAACTTTGAACAAAATACCTATGCCTATGCCACACTCCAAATAAATTCCTTCAGATTCTCTGGGATATGGTGTCTGAGCATTGGTATATTATAAAAGTTCCCAAAGCTTTTTCTAATGAATAGCTAGAGTTAAGAGTCACTGATACAGAGAGTATCCAAGGTTTCTTTTCCCCTTGAATGGCTTAGGTCAATCACAAATTTCTATAAAATCCTTCTGGATTCCCATCACTAAGTTGCCATTTTTCTCTTAGAATTTTAAACCATTTGTTTCATTTTCATTCTTTCAACCTCAGAATGAAAATATGAAACTGTACACGGATCAATTTGCTTATTGTCTGATTGTGGCTCAAGAAATTGCAGTTTTCTATCCTTCCTTCTCATGGGACTATGGAAAAGGTGAAATTAATAAATGGCCATAAAGCTCAGTTTCCCAGTACAAAAATCAATGCTATATTCACTCCCTTTCAAATACTGTTTCAGTTCGGTTAGAAGGATTTTCAATTTCAATGCATTTTTAGGAGTCAGTCAATGAGGTTTGGCACCAAGGCAAATTATTCAATCCTGTTGTCTTCCCCAATGCTTTGAGAAAAAGAACCAAAGTAAGGGATGAAAGCATATAAATAGCTGCAGGCCATTGACTCCTGCCCAGGCAAACATGTACCAAAGACAGGAGAAAAAAATTCCATCTCTCCCTTCTACTCAAAATAGGAGACAACTCATATAGTCTCAAAAGTATAGGCCTGAATAAAGTAAATAGGCCTGAATAAAATAATATACATAATAAATAATCAAATACACATGTATTACATAGCAATTTTATGCCTGGGGAATGGGGGGCTTCTCCACATGTTCTAGAGACTTTCTATTGACTATAGTCAGTGAAGTATAGGAAAAGGCATTGAGAGTTTAAATATTTAAAAGCCGCTTAATAATAATGTAAGTTAAGAAAGTCTATAAGCATGTCTAACATCACACACCAGGGCCTATCATGGGGAGGGGGGAGGGGGGAGGGATGGCAGTGGGAGTTATACCTGATATAAATGATGAATTGATGGGTGCTGACAAGTTGATGGGTGCAGCACACCAACATGGCACAAGTATACATATGTAACAAATCTGCACGCTATGCACATGTACCCTAGAACTTAAAGTATAATAATAAAAAAATTAAAAATAAAAAAATAAAAAAACAAACAAAAAAAAGAAACTTACCTGCATGAATATTTTTTGTATGTTAAAGTTCACATGAAGACATATATTTAAAACATATTAGAGCCAGTAATATGTTGTTACTGTTGAGGTTAAATAACTGAAAAAGAATATTTTGCTTATATCAATGGGAAGTTTATCAAACTGTTGCTAAAATTTGGAATTCGGTAGTTTTGTCATTATTATTATTATTAGGAATATATTAAGGAGAGGATACAGGAAAAATATCGAACCAAAAGTCAAGTAAAGAACGTCTTCACAAATTAAATTACAAACATTAGAATTCAACCCTTCCAAACATGCTAAAAATGACTCAATTCCCAGAGCAAAATTAAAATCAGAATTATTTTTATGATTGTTTTGCAATTGCCTTGGCTATAAGGAAGCATAGACCTATAAATCATTGTGGAAATACTTTTGAAATATTTTGAAAATAATTTTGAACTGAATTACTTTATTTTCTGTTTTCAAATTCTGGAAACAATAGCACTATCATTTTTCTGACTGTAGACATGCCTAAGAGGAAAAAAGTCAGGGCTGGTTGTAAGAATCACACAGGTTTTCCGGCAATGAACATATATTTTATTGACTGAACTATAAAGGCTTGAAATTATATTACTATAAGTTAATTGTTATGATCTACATGTTCATTTGATTTTAGAGCTAATTGAAGATTGAATGCAATATATTTGAAAATTTAGCATGTAGTAAAATTATATACAGACTTCCAAAAATTCACCAGTGGGGTTGTTTCACACTTCAAGTTATACCAGACTCAACTACTCAACCATTTTCAGAGTAAGAAGTAATATTTACGTTTTAGGTACGAGGGAAGAGAAAGAATCTCATAAATAATTACGTTTAAACCTGAAAATATATGTATTTGTTAGTGTGTAGAATAGACTCTGTCCCTGCGTAAACTTGGAAAATTTATTTCCTTGGGAAAATCAAGATAATTAAGTGTCTGCAGTATAAAAGGGACTTATAAAAAGGGAGGCTTTATGTCATTGACAGAGTATGAAACTTCAAGTATTATGATATGTGCATGATTTAATTATTGCAGAATTTTAAAGACCCTGTCAAAGCTTCAGATATTTCTATCTGTGGCTGTGGACCTCAAATGGCATATTAATTAATTAAAAGTTTTGGCTGCATGGGTGTTTGCTCACAGATGTTAACTAGTAGTGTTTGTGCAATTTTCAAGGTTACTGCTAGGAATCTTAGAATCACAGAAACATTGGTGCAGTCCATCTGGTCCGTGGTGTGATGACAGATTCTGTGACAGCAAAGATTAGGGAAAATATTTCTCTAGACAGCCTTCCCCAATTAAAATACAGAATCCTATAACCACGTTCCCCCTCTGCTATTGCTCTCCTCGTCGGCTAATTTTTGTTTCCACTCTACCAACAGCAGCCTGGTAGCTTTAGTAGCTAGGTACTTTGGCCTCATGAGACAAGATGCTCAATAAACTTATCAAACTTGAAAACCTATTTAGTTATCAGCAACCTAGTGACTGTCAAAAAGAGGATATTCTGTGAATCACCACAAAAGACTTAAAAGAGGTTCTAGAGACAAGCACTCCAAAGATGTTTTCTGCTTCATGCTTAATTAACTTGAATGATCAGTCTTTGGAGCATAAACAAATGAACCTTTTCACCAGAACATATTGTCAACAACCCAGGAAAACATTATGGTGCAATAAGCTTTAGAGATAATTCTTTGCCTTTTGTTAATGCATTTTGAATTATAAGCATTAGAATTCAACTCTTTCAAATATGCTGAAAAGGACATAATTCCTAGAGCAAAATTAAAGTCAGAATTATTTTTATGATTGTTTTTGTGATTAAGAGTTACTTCCTGGAAATAATTTAAAAATTTTAATATGCTTCAAAATCTCTAAATCCTTTTCTTCTTCCATAAACTATATTTTAAATATATACTACTTATCATAAAAAGTATTGACAGATTTTAACCCTTCAGACATCATAATTAAAAGTAGATTGATTTTTCTTTGTACATGAGCCTTCTATCAGCACCATCCTAGTTACATGGGAACACTTTTGAATGACTTGAAAATATAACGTTTTTGTGTCCCAAAAATGCATTCCAAAAAGCAAGACTAAAACAAAGGACAGTAATGATAAAAAAGTGTAACTAAAAATGCAGAAACCTCATATGCTAATGGAGAAAATTTATTTTACTAAAAGCAATAAAAATTGATAGGGGATTACTCTTGGTTATATATATTTAATATCATCTGTTATATAAGTGTTTGAAAAAATACATACAAGACTTTAGACTTCAGATGTAAATAAACATAGGACTTCAGATTTTTCCAGTGCATTTTAGGTTGTAAAGGGCAAAATGAAATAGTGGTTTTTGTAAACACAGGAAAGTTTAGAATTTCAGAGCTTCTAAAATGTGCAGATATATAATACTGGTACAATTGTTATTTTCTGATGTTCATTTAAAAATAACCAATTTAAGACTAACTTATGGTTATAAGGAAATTAGGTGTTTAATTTCAAGCTGTTGTCTAATTTTATTTGTAAAAGTACAATTTAGTAAATTTGGTAACTCATCATAGTTGTTCAAGTATTTCAGTGACAATATTTTTAAATTGGAAAAGTGTTGAAAGTAATATCTTGTTCGTTATGTAATGAATCATGAAAAAAACCAAAATAATGCCTTAGCAAAACCAAAATAAACACATACATACTAACTTGCCAGAGAATACTGAGGCTTGTGATTGTACTTATTCTAAAATTGCTGCCCACTTCAAGATGTTTTGGGGCTTTTACTTGAGATAAAACTTATTAAAAGTAATTAGAATGTATCTTAAAGTAGGGATTTTGTTTTAGTTAACAACAACAAACAAATCAACTTCTGCTGAACCAATCATCAGACCTTACAGTGGCTTCTCTTCCCTAAAGGACTTGTTTGGAACATGAGGCAGGCTGCCTGTCATCTGATACAACTTAGAATCAGGTTAGTTGATATACACACTCCAGTCACATATACCTTATTTCAGAAACTTCTAAACACAACATCTAGGAGACTTGAGCAAAACCCAAATTCTTTTCTGTATGTTTCTCCACAAGAAACATCATTACTTCTGTGATTCTATGCAAATCAGACATGTCAAATAGATCTAGGTCTTCCAAAATTTTAAAACTATATGTGCAAGTTATGTCTCTGGGCTTATGTAAGTATTATCTGCCGTAGCCTGTGCTGTTGTTCTAATAATAAATTGGACTGAATTATACTGAGCATACATAGTATTATTTTATTAAGTCCCTCCTCTGGTCAATCTTGACAAGATACTGTCCACAAGCCTCCTCTCTTCTCTAGCTACAATATCTATGAGAAGAATCTAGTATATTGATAATATCAAATATTTTTCCAAATAGATTGTATCAGTTTATAACCCTGTCAAAAAATATAAGAATGACTATTGATAAACATACTCATCTATATTTAGTATAATTGTTTCATCAGTGTGAGAGGGTATTTGATCATTTTCCTGCCAAGGAAGATTAGTGTATTTTTATATATTTCTTGGCAAACCATCTTTTTCCTCTCAGTAAAATGCAGCCTTATGACTGTTGGCATTTTTCTATTTTTAATTCTTTCCTCTATTCTATATTTATTTGTGGGAGAACTTTATATGTTATATTGACTAATTCTCATTTTTATGTGTTGAAAATATCTTTCCTGGTTGTCTTTATGATCATTTTTGATGAATAAAAGTTTATAATTTTAATCGAGCTCAATTCATCATAATTTTCTTTGTGGCTTTTGTGCTTTTTAATATTTTTTGTCTAAAAAAACTCATTTTAAAACTTATCAAGATTACCTATTACATCTTCTTACAAGAATTTTAAATTTTTACTTTTCATACATCAGTCCAAAATCCACCTAAAATTGATATGTATGTGTGGATGAACATGCACCTTTCTTGCTGGAAAACAATATAAATAGTCATACTGATTTTTGTATGTGCATCACTTTATTTCTAATCTCTCCCTTCTTCCATTGGTCAATGTCATACCATTGTGCTAATAATAGAGTATTTTAGTGATACAAATTTATAGTAGATCTTGACATACGATATTGTACTTGTTTCTCAGGAGCTGGTTATTTTTGGCAGTTTGCAATTTGACTGGAGTAGCAGATCAATTTTTGGATAATTTTTATTTTCTATTATAGAAAATTTTTCTATTTATAAACATAAACTAGATCTACATATTCCAAATTGTATTTAACAACTCTTTTATGAGTTTCTGTAAAGTTTTACAATTTTTTACATTATGTGTAAGATTTGTTCCTTCTAACATTACGTTTTTTCGCGCTAATGTGGACTGTTACTTATGATGAGCAAACAAGACATAGTAAGAGTTTAAAAGAGAAGTGATATGGTATACATTTTATTTTAGTTACTCCCGCCGCTCTACAAATAAACTAAAGCAAGGGTGGCACAAAGATAGATTAAGTATAGTCATTTTAGAAGTTGTTGCTATAATTCAGAAAAAGATTATGGCAACTTTGCCAAGATTGTAGGAGTAGAGATAGAAAGGAGTTGTGACATTTTTTGACATATTTTGAAGATGGCAACAGCAGGATATAGTGATAAATTTGATATGCATTATGAGAGAAAGAGAGAAGTCATGGTGAACTCCAAGGTTTTTAGTTTGAGAAATGGAAAAAGTGATGTTACCATTTAGAATATAGAAAAAACTGCAAGAGGAATACACATGGGTGATGGGAATGTAAGAAGTTCAATTTTGGAAAAATAAGTCTGAGATACCTCTTAGATTTTCAAGTTGTCATGTTGGGTAGGTATTTGGATATAAGTCTAGAGCCTAGGGGAGAAGCCTGGTTGGAGATACACTTTTGGAAGTCATTAGATATAGGATTTTCCATGTCTTGAGAGGATGAGATAACAAAAATCAATGTACATTCTTGAAAAAGCAAAACAGCTTGAAGAATGAGGCATGTGGCACATCCATATTTAGAGATGCAATCATGAGGTGTACCAGCAAAGGAAACTTCTACGGTCCACTCAGAAATGTTTTAGGAATTGGAGTCAAGTATGATGTCTTGGAACCAAGGGTTTGTAAAAGTGTTTTAAAGAGAAATACTTGAGCAAGCCCTGATAAGCCAGGTAAGATAAGAATTAAGATTTGATCATTTTACTTTTCAGCATTGAATCATTAGTGACCTTGTTGAGAAAAATTTCATGGGGAAATAGGAATAAAAGCATGATTAAAGAGCACTCAAGACTATTTAAGGAGAGAAATCGTGTCCAGCTTCATGTGAACATGCTTGGGCTGGTGTTAGTATGATGGAGGATTAAGAAAACATGTGAAACAAAAATGAGCCCCTAGCCCACTCAGGAGGTGATCACAAATACATGAGTAAACCAAACCAAGACCAATGAAATCTTCCAAATTGGAACCAGCACAAACTTCCAATTCTACTGAATTGTGAACTAAAATTTTAAAATGGAAAAGAAATAGACAACAATGAACTCAGAATTATAAAAAAAGAAACAGAGAGCAAGAAAGAGTTCTAAAATTTCAACTAATAGGATAGAAATATTCAAACTCCTAGAATAAAAAATTGATAAAATCATGCAGTAAGTGGGGAGGGGAAACAACAGTAATATAGACAAAAAATGCACTTGAGATGAGAAAATTAAGGAATTAAACCAAAAAGTTCAATATGAATACAAATGCAAATTTTCAAAAAAGGAAATCAGAAAATGGAGAGTAGCAAGGTATCGAAGACAGGATTTTAAAAAGCATATCCTAGAACTGAAGGGGATATATTTCCAAATTAAAAGGATTCCAGAAAAAAGTAGACAAAACATATAATGTTCAAATTTTAGCACACTGGAGATAGAGAGAAGACCCTGCATTAATTTCCTAGGGCTCCTGGAACAAAATGCCAAAAATCAAGTGGAGTGCCTTAAAAAACAGAGATTTATTGTCTGACATCTCTGAATGTTAGAAGTATAATACCAAGGTGTCAACAAGGTTGGTTTCATTGCGGGTGCTAGGGAAATATGTATCTAGTCCAGATCTCTTACCTTGGCCCTTAGATAACTGTCTTCTTTCTATGTCTCTTGACATCATCTTCTCTCTACATGTATCTGTTTCCATGTTCTAATATTTCCTTTTTATAAGGACATCAGTTACATTGGATCAGGGCTCACCTAAGTGATGTCATCTTATACATCTGGAAGGACACTATTTCCAAATAAGGCTGTATTTTGAGGTAGTGAGTAGGGAGGGCTTCAACATATTAATTTTTAGAGAACACAATTTAACCCATAACAAGTCCTAACATCATCCAGAAAGAAAAGGTATGTATAAAACAAATCACATAAATGAAAGTGGATTCAGAATGACTTTGGACTACTCAATATACTTTCAAAGTTCTGAGGGAAAATGATTTTCAACCTAGAAGTCTTTACACACAGAACTAATAATTAAATATAAAGGTGGGCTACGGACATCTTTAGACACGAAAGGGCTTCTGTGTTAACTTCCCATACTCCTTTTCTCAGGAAGCCACTGCTGCACATGCTTAATAAAAATAGAGGAGCAAAGGTGGATTTACTGTGAAGTTAATGAATCTTTGGCTTAAGAGTCCCTCATTTGCACAAGCACCTTTCCATGGATGGAAATGACCTTAGCAATGTGTTAAGATGATCAAATGATTCGGTGAACATTTAGAGGAAATTTTATTTAGCCACCATTGATTAAGAAGCTACTGCTTCCTACCCTCTTGGCTAAGATCAGGACTTCAGCTTTCTAAGTCTGAAAGAAGGTTTTGGACTAACCCAGCTGCCAGAGTTCTGCAAGTGTTCTGGTCTCTGTCAGGGGCTTAAAACAGATCCAGCTACTACAGCAGTCACACCTCTACCACTTTCATTTTTAGATCTAGTCTGTTGAGACAGAATGCTCACACAGGTCAGGTAAAGCAACTTTGTTACTCACAGGCAACAAGAATCAACAGAACCCTAGGATCCATGGCAAGCCAATCTCCCAAGCTCAGAAAGCCTCCCAGGTAGGATACAGTCTTCTCTGTGCATTTCCCACCTGTACACAGCTGAGAGACTCTGAAGGCACTCAACTCTGGGTTTTATACCCCAGGTGCAACTTGGATCACTGGGCACAGTCATTGCCAGATGTCCTGCTCTAGGATGGATGAGAAAAGAGCCTGTGCTGTTCTGAAAAGATCCTCAATATCACAAGATATTGCATTCTGGGCATTTTCCACAGTTATTCTGAAAACTGCAGACAAGGGCAATGAGAACTTGGTCAGCCAACATCAGCTGGGGACCTGTCCTCCTGTAAAGCCTGTTATAGTTCCTTATACAGGTGTCCTGGAGGAGCTGGCTGCAGGCGTTTTTGAAGTCCAGCTAAGAAAAAGATGTATTATAAGTACACTATTTGGTGTTTAGTAGGACATATTTACAAAGCTCACATCATTCCCGTGTGTAATTACATCTTTATTAGCTGTCCCAGCGTAAGAATGGCATCTGGTGATCTCTCCCGACCATTATGCCAATTTATCTGGATTGGTGGCATCAAAGTTCAGTCAGAGATTTATCACAGTAAGAATGTATCCTTCCACAGCTAACACCAGAGGACATGGGTAGGAAAAGAGGCAAAAGATGTAAAATTTACAGGGGGCAAAATAGTTGGTGAAAAAATTAACCAGCCATCAGGTGTACAAATGGTAAGCAGAACGTTTTGTTCTCATCAAATCCTAGAAAAAAATAGACATCCTCTCCAGCAAGGAATATACTGGATAATACAGGATGCCTGATTATAAATGCACTTCATATTTCTTCCTGATGGAAATCGTGCCAAAAATAGATTTTTTCTGAATTCCTGGTTTTTTAGGGCACACAATTTTAGCAGTGCCACATAGTAGTTCTGAGTGTAAAGATGTGTGAATTGTATCTTAGCATCGTGGTCCTGACAAATTTTGAAAGTTCCAGATGAACTCTGCCCCTGAATAAAACAACCCATGGTGAAACAACCTGAGGAAACCAGTCTCAAGTGGTAAAATCTTAGAAATAATCTTGCATGTGTCAATGTATGTGTACAATAAACATTTATGTTAGCTCAATACGGCTAGCAGCAATTTGTAAATGCATTTAAATTTATGGGATAGGAAACAAAAAGTAATAGGCAATTATTATCTACAGGAGGAACAAAAAGTTATGAAAGAATTGTAATCATAGTACACCACTTTGTTTCATTGAATAATTACCCAGTCAGAAAAATGTAAGCACTGCATGTCAATTTAGTTAAATATTATGATGCAATGACATTAGGAAGTTGTAGGTTGTGTACTTGTGAGCCTTGTGCTTGTGTATCTGTCTGCCCCATGTGGGTGCTTTGTAAGCCAGGTAAATCCCCATATTACTCTTGAAAATTAAAAAACTGTCTAAAATTGTAAGTTGAAGAAATAGCAGTAGAAGCATGCTAAATAGTCAAGAAAACAGCTAAAGGTGTAATAAGGTTGGTTCTGGGGAATAAGATTAATAGATTGGGAAGAGAAGGATAGAAAATAGTGCATTTTGTTACACACTTTTAACTACTATTTGCCTTTTAAAAACATATTTATACATTTTTTCATTAAAATTTAACTGAAAAATGAACTCAGTTCTGACACACTTTCATAAAATGGGTCCTTATCTACTTTCTAATACCGTGCCTTTTCTAGATTACCACTAAAAGTGATTCACATTTTGTGTAGGTAATACTAGTAGGATTATGCTTTCAAGATTTAAAAAATGATTAAATTAAATTAATTATTTCTCTGAAGAATACCTAAATTCTTGTAAACCAAATGGTAATTGAAATGGAGCAGATTGTTTGAATATCATTTCCTGGAGCTAATAATATTTTAAAGGAATATAAGACTTAAATATTTATAAAATTGAGGAATTTTTTTACTGTTTTCAAAAAAGATATTAAAATGTTACAACCTTTGTAGAATTGATTTTTCTCTTTCTGTACTCAACAGAAAAATTAGGTTTACATTAATAAATCAGAATATATAAAAATTTATTTTTTTATGTAATTGCTTACAAAATACAATTGTATCAAACATATAGAAGTAAAGTAGAATATTGCAGTTTAGCTTCCTGTGTTTGAATTTCTTATATAAAGTAAAATAAAGATTAAAAATGTATGCATTGGGGTTTTTGAAAGTAGACACCGATGTAAGAATATC